>NC_092207.1:6786398-6822975 GCF_043381705.1 Parasteatoda tepidariorum | reverse complement strand
ATATATATATATAAAAAAAACATTACATATTCATTTAAAAATTAAATACGATTTTTATTTTATTCAAAAGTTTTTTTTTTATTGTGAACACAACGTTTCTGTTACTTCAAATTCAATTAGTAACATGCATACTTGTTATTATTAAAAGCATCTTGCAGAAAGATATTAGTGCTAGAGAGGTTTGTCGCAGAAATCCCAAGAAAATTCTGCCACAGGGATCTGGTGATACTATACACCTTTATTGTTTTTGCGCGACTGAAACCGGTTTGCACTTGTTTACGTTCGTGTATACAATTGGTTAAATTAGGCGATATATAATATGACTTCGACGATTGTATAAATTCGACGATATATTATATTAACATAGAATATCTGTTATATCAGGTATTATATTAGTATATTATAATAATTAGACCAAATTATTAGACGCACTGTAGTTTTTTTTAATAATTAGATACGCACTGTAATGTTTTAATAATTGGACGGCCTTTAGTGCTTAAGTATGTCCCACGAAGTGTTCGAAATCATGGGCAGTATTTTAAGAGACAGACCCCAGAGCTGGTGTAGAGATCACCCCTTATATTTGAAAAATCTGCTCCACCCCCTTTCCACAAACGACAAATAAATATAGTTTTTTTTATGAACAACGATTTTTTTTGCTCTACTTTATCGATCCCAATTAGATTCACTGTTAGAAATCTTCAGCCTAACATTATTTTCAGAAGGCAAAATTACCATTTTGAAAAAAAAAAAATTGAAAAACAAAAAGCGAAAAAAGTATACATTACTATTCAAAACAGACGCAAAAAGTGTATATGTGTTGCTTCGCTTTAAGAATTACATGAATTTAACGATCAGTTTGATTCAGGCCATTGTTCCAAGTTTAATGCATTTAAACATTTGTTCAAATGTTACTAGATATTTTTTTTAAAAAATTAATTTATATACGAGGGTTAATTTAAGGACTCAAATCGATTTCATTAAACTACAAAAATAAAACACGTTCGAGAAATGTAAAATATGACAACGAATTTATTTTCATTTCAAAATAAATTTCTGTTCTGTCACTTAGGAGGAAATGCTCATCAATATTTTTATTTCGTTTATTTATTTTTTGTTCACCCCGAGGGGCATTTTGTGAAAGTGTAGAGCGAGAGAAAACTCTTTAAAAATCAAAATTTATCTCACTTCGAATTCACAACTTCACGAAGTTTTAAATAAAATAATCTTCGCTTTTTTACGATTAAAGTATATGCCTGCAAGCACTTGACAGAACTTTACTACATTAACATTACTTTTTTTTAAATGAATAAACTGAAAATATTCTCGTTAAAAACATCACGATGATTTAGAATTAGTTTTTATCTTGTGACAACTTAGTTTTTATGCAGCAGTGATTTCTGTATGATTAAAACTAACCTATTAATTCATTAAATACTAACTATAGTAAGTATAAATTTTTATACTAACTTTAACACACAATGTTTACATCTTCCACTATGTATACAAGAGAATATAGATTATTTCTTTTTTTTCTTCAAAAAAATTGTTTTTATTTGTATTTACTGAAGCTGTGGTTCCCAAAAGGTGTTCCGCTCAAAATAGGGTTCCGTGGAAGGGTCTTAGAGTTTCCGAGAGTTAATATTTTTGATACAGTTATGATTTATAAATTCTCTAAATATATTTGAATTCTAATAACATTTTAACGTTTGTAACAGTTATTTTTAGTTTTCACAAAACTGTATTTCACTTTCATTTAGAAGAAATTTGGGTTCGTTAACGGACCCTTCACAAAATATCTTTCCATAAAAACGGACCCTTCACAAAATAATTTATCTCTGAAACAGACCCTTCACAAATCTGTTTATCTTCATTATTGTTTTGTTAATCGAATAAATCCTTCCCGGGGGGGAACAAACAAAGACGGTTCATAACGAACTAAGTTTCCTGAAGTTTAAATTCCAAATGTAGTATTCTAAGAAAATATTTCTACTGTTACAGACATCGATTGCACATCCTTATTGATATTAAATGATATTTTTTTCTGTAAACAAATANAACTAAGTTTCCTGAAGTTTAAATTCCAAATGTAGTATTCTAAGAAAATATTTCTACTGTTACAGACATCGTGTGCACATCCTTATTGATATTAAATGATATTTTTTTCTAAATAAATAATTGACCCATTTATATTTATTCATAAAATTAATTAATAGATTATTATGTTGATAAAAATTAATTTCAGGCAATTTTTTAAATGAAATATTAAAAATTTAAGAATTGTTTAAGTTTACTTCATGCGTTACACATTAAAAGTGATACATAACTAAGTTGTGTTATTTAAAATATATCAATTGAAATTATTAAAAATGGGAGTGATTCTGTTTCCATTATTCGTCCAAAATGAATATTCTGTGTTGAGCAGTATAGGCTAAATACCAAATATTTGTATGTTGCATCTCTAATTTAGTAGCAGCAATTGTTGAGCATAATCTTGTATCTATTTATAGTTTAAAAACTTCGTGAAAAGGTTTTTAGCAATTTTTGCAATAACAGGACCCTATTTGTGCAAATTTACAAAAGCAGGACCCTGGTTGAAAGAATGTAACTTAACGCTTATTTTATACTCGCAAATTATGAGTAGTTTTTTCACTATTTTACAAAAACAGGACCTTTCACAAAATGTCTGGACAGACCCCTGACTTTTAGCTAATGCATGAAGAAGAAAAAAACGAATTCCGATTTAGTTTAGATGCAGCTCTTTGCCTAAAAAGTTCAACTGTCTGACCTATTGTTAAGTATATTAGAATATCATTTCTAAAATGATTAAAGGATTTTATTCTTCACACTAAATATTTTTGATTCTATGGTTAACAGATTCTTTGGTCAATATCTTCACAATGGGATGCCGGCAAGTATCACAATGTTGATATCTCGATCCTGATTGGTTGTTGAAAGGTAGCTACTGTTATTCTACTTCGAGTAAGCCAAGCCTGAAAAGTACCAATTTTATTAAGTAACACAGCCTATATTCTTTCACAAAGATTTCAATTCTTTCACTATATAATTACACAGAGACTTCGGATTCTCTCTTTCTTTATCAACAAATACATAATTGGGTACTCTTTATTTTATTTTATAATATTTTTTATTTTATAATAATATTTATTTTATTTTATTTTCTTTATTTTACTTTTTTTTTATTGCACTTCAAGACGAAGAAGATCACAGATACCCACACACGTAATGACGAAAGTGCTAGCTAATCTTTCATGAGCAAAATGGCGCATTCAAGTTGAGCTCTGTTTCACCACATAAGTAAGAAGGTTAATTTACGAAAAGTGAATTAAATATAACGCCGTATCACACATTCGATTTTCTGAAATATATAATTCTTTCCCGACGACGTTTTTTACTGAACTTAGATTTTTTACTTGTTTATATATTTTATTGTAAACGTGATATATATTTTTGCTTTGAGTACCTGGCAAATTCGATGCATAATTAGTTCAACATAGCTCCGTGCCTGTCTTTGTGTTAGGTAAGAAATATATAGTAAGAGAATTGAAATATTTGTGAAAGAATTATTGTGAAAGAATATAGAATGTGTTAAGAAAATTGATTTGATACTTGATGGGCTTAGCTTACTCGAAATAGAATGGAACCAATCAGGATCGAGATACCCACACACTACGCCACTTGCAGGTGTCCCATTGAAACAAAACTAAATATCGCTCATGCACTTCAAAAATTTAATTTTTGTAAGTAAAACTTTTTTTTATGTGAAATTTTAATTCTTTCAATTTATTCTATTGTTTATTGATTTGATAAAACATTTTTAATGCTTCTAAAATTAAAAATGTTTGCTTGGTTCTTCGCTACAGATTAAACTTTTCAATAGAACTAACAATTTTTCGTTGTTTTCCTATTAAGTACTTAACTATTTGATTTCTTACTATATAGAAAAGTCTAATGATGGTCTCGCAGTTGTCCGTGTATTTTTATTGGCTGGAAAATCACGTGGTAGAATCCAGTTTTTGCTCATTTGTTTCCATATTGTTTTGGTTGTCATCAGCATGGAATTAATGAAAGTGTTAAAGGTAATGTTTTTCTATAAATAATTTTGTATCCTTAATTTAAATTTCTTTTCCTGTATTGCTATTATTGCGCTTTTAATTCGAGAGTTTAAAGCTGAGAGAATTGCTGTTTTATTTATTATTATTATAATGTAATTCTGTGCTTTAGTTTGAGATAAAGTTATTTAGGAAGGTGTTCTAATCTTATTAACCATTTTACAATTATTATTTTTGTTCAAATGCCTGTTGATTTAGAACTTACCGATCAGCTTCCTGCACTATGAGATGCAAGCAAAAATAATATTTAATGTATCCGCCCGTTTTGTAAATTACGTTTGTGAACTCATCCAATTTGTTTCAACAATATAATGTTATAACAATATAAATGTTATTTTAAAAAATGATTGCTTAGCAAAATGACATCTGTTCACCAATAGATCTAAATATTTATAATACTAATAGATTGTGGCGTAACTAACGCTACGAAAATTAAAACATCAATTCACTGGTATATAAGACATGCGAACTTGATTCAATCACGAGGTACCTTTTGATAGATGAAGGTTGGCATGGTCGTTATTCCGCCCCCACATTGGTGACCTCCGGACGCGATTTGAACACGCAATAACGCCCACTTCAATCTGGTAACGCCTACTTCGTTGGATGATCCACTTTGAACAGTTGACTTGCTACTTGTGACTGCGACATTGTCCACCTCCTCACGCTGTTGCTGCTCAGTCACGTCTCGATTAAACACAACGGCCGCATGCATACACTCGACTGCTAATGGCAACACAGGAGCGAGTAATACACCTCTCACATTCAGCAGTCAAAAAAGAAAAAGAAAAACCGGTGACCTTAATTCCAGCTCTCCCGGTCTCCCACAAGTACAGCAACTAGTTGTATCCGTTCATCGAATTCTATCCCTGATAAAATTCTGGTGGGGGGGGGTATTGTGGCGTAACTACCACTACGAAAATTAAAACATCAATTCACTCACTGGTATATAAGACATGCGAACTTGATTCAATCACGAGGTACCTTTTGATAGATGAAGGTTGGCATGGTCGTTAACTCCGCCCCCACAGATAATAATATTCGGAGGTGGGAAGTGTAATACATGTAAAGTAAATAATTTTAACTGCTTTCTGCCAAGAAACAACAATTACTGTGAGGTAATTATGAGGGTTGGTGAGCGACAGTGAGCAGGGGACTTAGCCAACTAGTCAAATAAATTCCTTAAGTAAAACAGGAGACGTATGTCTTTAGTTCGATTCCCCCTAACACTCTAGACCAGAGGTCGCCAAAGTGGTCTATATAGACCCCCAGGGGTCTATTTAACACAAGCGGGGGTCGATCTGAGCCAGGGGGTAGAATGGAGGTCGATCCGAACCGAAAGGGTCGATTGGTCGAAGGATTATCAGTGTTTTTCAGATATGTGACAATTAAAAATAAAAGACTTGGAAATATATACAGGTAATCTTCAAAAATTGAGCGACGATTTTAAACTGCGTTTTGTTGATTTGGAAAACATTGACATCCCTGATTGGATTATTGTGCCATTTTCTGCTCAAATTGAAAACGTGGACATCAACCTGCAAGATGAGCTTGCTGAATTATTATGGGGATTTGAAGCAAAGACGCTTTTTAAGAATTTAGCAATGAGCAAATTTTGGACAAATATAAATATAATGCAAAAATATGTAAGACTTTACGAAATAGCTCAGCCATTTATGATAGCATTTCAAAGTTCCTTAACGGTTGAAGCCGGTTTCAGTCACGTAAATTCAATCTTAACTAAGAACAGAAATAAATTAAATATGGAGCTTCGAGAGGATTTAAGATTAAAATTGACCAATTTTGAACCCACTATAACGAACCTTGCAAAAAAAAAAAAATAAATAAATAAAAAAATACCAGGCACACCCATGTCATTGATTAAGAAGCAATAAATCCGTAGTTACTTTACTTATTATTTCTACTNCTGCGTTTTGTTGATTTGGAAAACATTGACATCCCTGATTGGATTATTGTGCCATTTTCTGCTCAAATTGAAAACGTGGACATCAACCTGCAAGATGAGCTTGCTGAATTATTATGGGGATTTGAAGCAAAGACGCTTTTTAAAAATTTAACAATAAGCAAATTTTGGACAAATATAAATATAATGCAAAAATATGTAAGACTTTACGAAATAGCTCAGCCATTTATGATAGCATTAAGTTCCTATATGGTTGAAGCCGGTTTCGGTCACGTAAATTCAATCTTAACTAAGAACAAAAATAAATTAAATGTGGAGTTTCGAGTTGATTTAAAATTAAAATTGACCAATTTTGAACCCACTATAACGAACCTTGCAAAAAAAAAATAAATAAATAAATAAAAAAATACCAGGCATGCCCATGTCATTGATTAAGAAGCAATAAATCCGTAGTTACTTTACTTATTATTTCTACTTATAATTACTTATTATTTCATAAATATTAAGGTATTTATATTTCAACATTAAAATATTTTTCATAAAACTATTGTTACACTATGTACTATTACTATAATAAATGTTCAAAATCATAAAATAAATGTACAAACACAGTATCTAATAGAGTTTTATCTTAATTAACAGAAAATTACTTTTATGGGGGTCGATGGAGATTTCGAAAAATTATGTAGGGGTCGATGATCAAAATGTTTGTCAACCCCTGCTCTAGACTGTTTGCACACAAACAACATCTAATAAAATTAAAAGAATACTTATCGCATATTCTGTATTATTGCAAAAAATCCGATATTGCGTAAGCTGATTATACAATTGTACGCAAAATTCTGCGATGTAAGTTGTACTATTTTTAAGTATCACCGAGATTTAAGTTTCACAATTATGCACCATTATTTTCCTTCTATTTTACACTTCCTACTATTCGTTCACATTCTCCCTATTATTTTGTTCTAATTTTCAATCGTTAATAAAATAATTTTAATTCATAGATTCAAGTTCAAATACATATTTTTAAATTTCTAGTGAATGAAACTTGATGTTAATATAGTTTTTTTACTTCAAATATTAATTCATTCATTAAATAGGGATGAGAGAAAAACGAAATTGAATTTTCTGATGGGTTAAGCGTTAGTCATTGTTGTAAATTCTACTATAAGAGATTTAGTTTTTCCCATATTTTATAAATAACATCAGTGATAATTTCTAACTTATAGCTCTATTAGAACATAAAAATAGTTTATGGCGCACATTTAAATATTTAATTATTGTATATTGCTGTGTCAGTTGTTGTTGTTAATTTACGTCGCACTAGAGCTGCACAACGGGCTATTGGCGACGGTCTGGGAAACATCCCGGAGGATGACATCCCGAAGACATGCCATCACAATTTTGATCCTCTGCGGAGGGGATGGCACCCCCGCTTCGGTAGCCCGACGACCTGCGCGCGAAGTCGAGCACTTTACGGTAGCACAGTTTAACGAGGACCAATACCGCACACCCTCGGTCCCTACGCAGACTGATCCAAGTGGTCACCCAACCGCACACTGACCGCAGCCAGTGATGCTTGACTTCGGTGATCTGCTGGGAACCGTGTCTTAACGATCAGTCCACTGCGGGACTCGCTGTGTCAGATAAATTCAATAAAGAACGTTACGTGGTAGCACGTGTGGTACACGTCACCGAATTTCTAATTTTATAGTAAGGCTACTATACTAGGGGTATATAGTCTAATTCAGGGGCTCTATTTTATAGTTGTCTGCTACCACGCGCCTTTTTTTTTTCATTTCCTAGTATTAGTTCACAATCTCCCCACATATATTTATATATCTTGTTGTAATTTTCAATCATTAATAAAATACTTTTCATTTATCCACTCAAGTTCGAATACATTTTTTTTAAGACTTGTAGTGGTTTTTTTTAAGACCCTTGATATTAATACAGCTTCTTCAAATATTAATTCATTCATTAGATTTAATTAATCAATTTTAGTTTTAAAAAGGAGAAAATTTTTTAAATTATTTAATAAAAAGTAACTAAAATAAAAGTTGATCTAAGAAGGAATTGATTTTTTTTTTAAAAATTATATTACTAGTTTCACATGAACTCAGTTTTTTCGTCATTCATTTTGCTTTTCGTCTGGCAAAAAAAGGAGGGTAATATATATTTATAGAATAAAAATAGTGACGATCGATCCCAAGTCGTTCTAATAGATCTTTATTTCTAATCGTTCATTATTTACTATTTATTCTGCTCAATTGCTGTCACTCTCTTATTTGCGGCGCTGCTACAGAAAGTCCTCCCATAATTCTCCGCGGCTGCTGACGTCATTACCCAGCGAGTGGCGCCCTATGCTCCACTGAAAGAATAGCTCAGAAGCAGCGGTCGGTTTGACTGAGGCGCTAAGTTCGTAGTAGCGAGTTAGTTTACATTAGACAACACGGGTTTAGACATTTTCTATATTTAGTAGGCAAGTTCTATATTCTATCCTTCATTTAAATAATAAGCGCTTTTTATTAAAAATCAATGAAGCTGCACTTTCAGAAAAATTAAAGATGTTGTTTCGGCTAAATGTAATCACACTGTTTGAATTCGAGCCTTGCTGAATATTCAGCGAAATAATTTCAGACGAAGAATTTTACTGCATTTATATACTCTTTAACTATTCACTAAGTCCTTTAAATGTATACAAAAGCCAACAAGTTGGGTTTTTGTCCAAGATTGTTGAAATATAATTTACAATTAAAACTTTTTTCAATGATAAAAAAAGAACCATGATTTGGCTTCTCCTTAATCGAAATATATTAAACATGTAGTTTATTAGAATATATTTGATGTATCGTCAACATTTGAAGAAAAGAATTTCGTCTAGTAGTTATATTTAGATTTTGTTATTGGTGAAATATATACAGACTATAATCTTTTAAGTAAACTAGAAATGGCGAGTTGAATCTTAATTTTTTCAATATAACCGAAGTCAGAAGCGTCGTTTCTTTATATAGAGACACTTCATAAGACACATAATCAAGAAAATGTTTATTTCCGAAGCAGAAATTGAATTTCTCATCGGTGCCGTAGAGAATATAGGGTTATTGATGTTTGTACTTTCCGAACTCTTCGGAGATAACCGAGCCGCTTCATAATAAAGTGCTTCTTAAAACTAACTGTTCTGAAAAGAAGTAAATGGATCCTATTTTACTCCACATAACATATAATGACTATTTTAAGCATTTCGATGTCATTACATTTCCTTTTTTTTTAAATCAAGAAGACTGAATGCTGTTTCTTTTGAATTCGTCTAAAGTCAGCTTTACATTTTGAAATATATATATATATTTAAAAAAAGTAATTTAGTTTTTAAGATTGGCAATACGTTGCTTGCAACTGCGGATTCTGAACAATTACATGCATTTTGTTTCGAAGTTAGATTTTGAAATGAAGTCACAAAATTAATTTGGCAAAGTAGGTGACTTGCAACAACGAAATTGCCTAATTTTTTTTTATACATCTATCAATTATTTAGATTAGTTTGATGCCTAGACTAAACGTATGGGTTGAATTCCCATATGAAGATACGGATATTTATAGGGAAAAAAATGTCCTAAAAGTTGAACTAAAGCTAAGTGGTCCTGACGTTCTACACGAGAGTACATCTCGAATATCGTATTTACAGCTTCATATATATTTTTATCATTTTTTTGAATCTATGCATATCAATACATGTTAGGACAAGTCCATTCTATTTATGTATAAATCTTTCAATTTGCGGAAAGTGTTTAGAATGCGGAAGAGCTTAATACCTATTGGATGAGATTATATAGATACTTTTTATCTCAAATGTGACTCTCTATTTGAACATTCAAAGTCATTGCAAAGTGTTTTGTGAAAATGATTTTTATAAACGTTCAATGGATAATAATAATAATAAAAAGAACCGAATGAAGGATTTGTGCGACATTCGGAATAAACATTCTGTTCTTGCTCTAGTCTTCCTAATAGGTAAGTCATTTTCTTTTAATAGTATGTGCTATCACTGGCCAAATTATTAGACGCAATATGTAAAATCTTAATTATTAGGTGATACTATACAGCTTATTATATTAGTAAATATTGTAATAATTAGATCAAATTATTAGACGAACTGTAGTGTTTTAATAATGACATGTTTTGCACGAGTTTATAGGCAATACTTTTATAATTAAATATACATGTAATGGGTTTTTATTCTAGAGATTTTTTATATACTTCCTATTTGTATTTATTTTTAACGTATTGCTTTACAATGTTGACCAATTGATATTCGAAAGTAAACGAATGCAAACCGGTTTCAGCTGAGTAAAAACAATAATGTTTGTATAGTATCACCTATTAATTAAGATTTTACATGGAATATTATAGTGCGCCTAATTATTTCGCCAGGGACTGTAATGTAACGCGCAATGATAACTGACTGTGATTTGATTTTATCATCCATCAAAATAGTTTAAAAATGAAGTTTTTTTTTTCGTAACGGGATACATCAAGCTACTATTTTGGGAGATATCAAAAGCGATCCAGTTCACTAACAGCATTTAAAAAATCCTGTTCTCGTTTCAATGTAAAATCTAAATGTTTGAAATAAGTGTAAGGAAGTTATCCTAAAACTTACCCTAAAAGTTTTATTTTAAAGTCTATGTTTGGATGTATCAAATAAAACTACAAGTCAATCCACGATTCATATGCATATCTGCCAACTTTTGCGCATTTGGCGTAAAATTTTAGTTCCATTTTTAAAGTGGTAGTAAAATGTATGCTTTCTGCATATTCCTTGCACTTATAAACTTAATTTATAATCTTTTCGACCACCACTAATTTTTAAAAAAATATGTATTTATATATATTTTAATATATTTAGCATATATATTTTTATATAATTATACATAAATAATCATATATTTATATTTTCTTCTTCCAATGCCCACCTGTGTTAGCAGCTTTCGTCAATTCAGGCATTTATAGGGCAGTTTTATTGGCCTCTCTTTCAGGGCCATCCTATTAGGTGGGCCAACGTTGCTCCCACAGTAAGGACAGATAGTACAGAGAAGGAAAGAACATCCGTGCCTTGCCCGGGTTCGAGCCCAGAACCTTTCTGATGCAAGGGTAGTTGCCTATCCCCTACACAGGCCGGTCGGCGATATATATATATGTATTTATATATATTTAGCATATATATTTTAATATGTAAACTGTCGTGGTAGTCCGCATAAGCTTTTTCAAAATACAGCGTACGCTTCTCCTTGAAATTGTAGTTTAAATTCCATTTTACTACTACTTGGGAAAATCATCCTCGAAATGATTAAAAAGGCATGCATATGATAGTTGGTATCTATATATATATTTCTCTTACACGGCGACAAAAAAAAGCCTCATTACAACTCCCCGAATGGCAACGCTAGAAAATTGACCAATAATTGCCGCTAAAAATGTCACATGTCAAATCTAGCTGAGGTGGCTCAAATTATAGCGCTTTTAAAAACGGAAACTGAAATAACCAGAGAGAGCATAAGCTAGGCAGAAGTGAGTAGTCTTTGTCGATAGATCTCTATTTTAGTATTTTGTCGAAAGCGCTTTTTTTCACGAATTTATATATTACGAATTTATTTGACGATTTTTGATTTATATCACGAATTTATTTGTTTTACTAGAATTTATTTGTTTATGCAGGTTTTTCCATTGCAATTCACTTATTTCAATTTTTAATAGACTTAATTATAGCCAAAATTTTAACCTTTTTAAAGAGATATCAGTTTTAGAAATTTTATCTTAAGATTTTATACTATAGCACATTTCTAATAGGTTTAACGAATTACATGTCATTTATTTGAATTCAAATTTATTTTAATGACTTAGTATTTACTAAAAAGATGTAATTTTTTTTTAAAAAAAAGTTGTTATATGGATTTGAATGATTGTTTTGAATTTTTAGAATTTTGTGCATTTGCAATGTACCTAAGTTAGTAGCGAGCGAAGCAAGCTTGGTTTGCGAGGCAAACCATATAAGATTGAGTAGCAATTTTCGGGGGTTGGAGAGCGTTAGCGAGCAGGGGGCGCAGCTCACTAGTTAAATTATGAAACACTTAAATCGTAACTTACAAAAAATGTTTTAAAAAATCTATATTTTTATTTTATTGAAAGCGTAAATATTGTTTACTGTTTGACTTATTTTTAATGAATTTATTGATATCCGAGTTTAAATACCCTTCGATTCTTTTCAAATTGATTGCTGAAAAATTTGTTTAAAAAATTATGTAACTGATCACTGGAATTTTGTAGGTTGTTTTGTGCAGATTGCTTTGGATGGGAAATGTCCTTTAAGGCACCATGAAAATTGAATTTTAAAAAAATTTACTAATTGTTGTTTTTTTTTTTGCACCAAAAAAATAAAACAATCATATCTTGTTGCACGAAATGTTTCTTGAAAAAGCGGGACTTTGTTAAAATCATTGTCCAGATAATTTTCTCAGACGATAGCGGATTTCGAGACAGCCCACTTTCCTAGAAAAAAAGAATTAAAACAAATATTTTTTTGCATTATTTTATTTTGTACCAATTCAAGATTAAATATCTAATTAAATAAAGTGATTTACTTCCCATAGACGAATCCCTATACCTGTCATTTTAAGTCATGTTTAGGGAACATTTTTTTTGAACGCTTACAGCTCTCGAAATTTTCTCCCTGTCAATAATTGTGTAGCATGGTAATAAAAACGCAAGATCCGCTGCTTTGGATGTTCAATTTTAAATTTTGTTTTGTTGCACAAAATTAAGACTCTCGTTAAACTACGAAGGTGTATAGAAAAATATACAAAAGGAAATAGCGTTTGATGAATCGTTAATTGTTAAATTTGCAGAAAAAAAAAATAACCCGAGGACCTCTCTTTCTTTGGAGCTTGCTGCTAGGGATATGGGACTAATCATTAACACCCATAAGGCCAAATACATGCCTGTACTTGCTAAATTAAATTCTAGTGAATCCTATCTGGAAATTGGTTCCCACAGGTTTCAGACTGTTCAGAATTTTACTTACCTTGGTTCAATAGTTACCGCCGACAATTACATAGACAATGAGATTCGGAGTCGTCTAATTTGTTCAAATAAAGCTTTTTATGGTTTAAAACGTTTTTTAAATCCTCTCTTTTATCAAAAAATACAAAACTTTTACTCTATAAAACATTAATTAGGCCAATACTTACCTATGGCTCTGAGACCTGGAACCTAACTCAAGCTGGTGAAAATAAAATTGCCATTTTTGAGAGAAAAGTTTTGAAGGCCATCCTTGGTGGGATAAAAATAAATGATTCCTGGAGAAGACGATATAATACTGAATTGTATAAAATCTACAGAGAGCCAGATATTGTGAAATTCATAAAAATAAATCGAATGAACTGGGCAGTTCACATTTTTAGAAGGAATGATGACTCAAATTTAAGGAAAATCCTATTACACAAACCCCTAACGAACAGGAAAAGAGGTAGACCCAGTCTGAGATGGCTGGATTTAGTTGAGACTGATTTCCTTACTCTAAAGGAGAAAAATTGGCGAAGAAGTGTCAAAAGTAGAGAGAAGTGGATTCGAATTCAAAGGAAGGCACTGGCCCACCCTGGGCTGTCTAGCCAAATATGATGATGATGAGGACCTCTCTAAAACTGGTAGAAGTACAGCTACAGAATTGAAATTGGACGTGCTGAAAAGTGTGTTATCTTTTTAAGAACTTTACAAGTTTTCTTTTTCCAAATTCCGATTTGCTAGAAAGTTATTACAGTTTTAAGCGTTTCTTACAAATTCTGTCTTTTTTTTCTTTTTACTTTAAATAATGATTGTTCATTAAATTTGGTAAAAAAAATGATTTCTCACAAACAAGAATGAATTATTAACTGTAAACTATGAGCAGTACCACACCGGCCGTTTTACAAGCTATAAACAAAGGGCTTGAAATTTGACTTACTGAAAAAGCGATTTTTTCTAAACTTCACACATGCTTTTTCAAATTCCAAATTTTTCGAAAGTTATTGCGAGTATGTGCTTTTTTGTGAATGTGCTTTTTTGTGAATTTTATTCTCTTTTTTTTGCTGATATTATATTTTGTTTTGCTTCGCAAAAACTATAAGACTTTGAAATTCGAAATTAAGAAGGAGTGTAGAAAAATAAACAAAGATTGGAGGGAAAATGTTAAGATTCGATTCTTAGTTCGAAAACTGTTAAACTCGTTGTAAAAAAATTGAGCTGATCTACTGACCGCTGGAATACAAATAGAGAGTTAAAAGTTTAACGCAGTGAAATGACATTTCATGTTTGAATTTCATTTCATTCACTCGAATTTTTCCTAAAATTCCAATTTGTTCGAAATTTATTGCAATTTTAAGTGGTTTTTTTTTCTCACAAATGTAGTAATTAAATTTAAAATTAATCACGATCAAGACCTTAATGACAATTTGTCCATTCTTTTGGAAAAATTTTCTGTCTTGAGATCTTTATGTTGATATTAAAAGAGTAAAAGAAATTTATATATCTTGATATCTTTATGTTGATGTTAAAAGCAACAGCAAATATAAAAAATTTTTAAATTCTTTTTCTGTTGCAAGACGAGTTTTTTTTTATTTTTTAAAATTAACATCTGAGAAAAGAAAAAAAAGATAAATGCGAGGCTAACACTTGAGTTTTTGGACGGAGCCGTGTCTACTTAGTAATTTAAATAAATGCAGTGCAATATTAAATTATACTATTTTTTTAAATGTTCTTAATGTGTAATTGACGGTGCATTTCATTATGTTAACGCATTCAAAATTAGAATCTGAATTCTAAGTTTAATAAAAACTTGAATTAAAAGAAGACATTTAATTTAAAATATTATTTTTTTTTAAAAATGTTTTTCCTTGAAAGATAATCCTCCGACTTATTTTGAAATTTTGCTGCTGTAATGTTAAAACCGATATAAAACTGTTCATATTTCGTAATGTGACAAGCCATCCAAAATTGATAAATTAAATAAAAAATAATTAGAAAAACGAAAATATTTCTTTTGAAATTATCAAGGAGTAAATGCATTTTGAAAAATGGAGGCTTTATATTGCCTCAGTCTGTTTCAGATATTATATAACACTTTAAGGAAACTTATTTTCCTTGTGCATTGTGCTTAGTTTTCAGTCATATTTTAATGAACCAGAAACAGAACCCGTCGAAATGAGAAAAAAAATGTTATGTTTATTTGTGAATGTCACATTTTACATAACATTTATATTTGCATTTTCAGTTTGCATTTATATTACTTTTTACAGAGTCAGGTTTCGCAATTTAAAAAATTAGGTTTTTAATGAACTTTTTCAACCTCATGATTATTAGATAAACATTTTGTGAAAGGTCCGGTTTTTGTAAAATTGTGAAAAAATTACTCGTAATTTGTGAACATAGAATAAACGTTATGTCAAGGAGTTTTTAAATTGTAATTGGTCTTTTTCAAGGGGTTTTTAAATTGTAAATAGATACATCATCACTTTTTTCCCCTGGGAAGGGTTTATTCGTTTAACAAAACAATAATGAAGATAATCAAATTTATGGAGGGGGCGATTAAAAGATACTTCATTTTCTGAAGGGTCCATTTTTAAGTTAAAATATTTTGTGAAGTTTCCGTTTTTATGAAATGATATTTTGTGAACGGACCGTTAGCCCCTTCCTTCTCGCTCCCGTGAAAATGACGGGGTGAGATTTCGGCCGCTATTTCTCGCTCCCGTAATATTGACCGGCTGGAGTGTTTAGTAGTAATAACGCTCCAATAAGAATAAAACTAATTCATTTCTTTTGCCCGAAAAGCATTTTATTTCTCCTTTTATACACCTGATGGCAGTACCAGGATATTTTTAAGGTAATTGTAGATAGTTAGTTCATTTTAAACTAGTTGCAGCACTAATCAAATGCGTAATACAAATACAAAAGCCAAAAAAAAGGCACTTTTATGACCGTTTTCCTGAAAATTAACCGATCGTTAAGGGGTTAAAGGACCTGAATTTCTTCTAAACAGACCCCTGCAAAAGCTATTTAAAGAAATCAAAGTGAGCAAGTAATGTAAAAAAAATTCATGTTAATTCCTACTTTGCTCAACAAAGTAAAATTTTATTTTAGTTACTTTTTATTAAATAATTTAAAAAAATTCTCCCATATAAAATTAATGAATTAAAGTTAATTAATAATTTAATATTTGAAAAAACTGTATTAACATCAAATGTCTTCCACTACAAAAAAATGTATTTGAACTTAAGTGGATGAACAAAAAGTATTTTTTTAACGATTAGAAATTTGAACAAGATACATAAATATATAAAGGAAGAGTGTGAACTAATAGTAGGAATTGGAAAAAAAAGGCGGTTGTTATCGGACAACTATAAAAGTATACATTTGGTGACGTGGACCACACGCGCTATCACGTCATGTTACTTATTGAATTTATCTGACACAGCGAATGTAAAATAATTAAATAATTAAATGTTAGCAATAATCTATTTTTTTGTTCAAATAGAGTTATAAGTTAAAAATTATCACTGATGTTATTCTTAAAAAATGTGAAAAACTGAATTGCTTATAGTAAAATTTAAAACAATGACTCACGCTCAAGCTATCAGAAAATTCCATTTCGTTTTTCGCTCATCCCCATTTAATGAATGAATTCATATTTGAAAAAAAAAGCTGTATTTACATCTAGTTTCATTCACTAGAAGAAGAAAAAATGTATTTGAACTTGGGTGTATGAATTAAAATTATTTTATTAACGATTGAAAATTTGAACAAGATTTAGTAAGAGTGTAATTGTAGGAATTGAAAAAAATCCTAACATTTCCTTTTAACTCATTCGAAAGTATTTAACCGTGTTTCGTTTTGCATCATTTACTTCATTATCCGTTGTTGATGACGTTTAAAACAAGAATAATAATTTAAATTTGATTTTACATGTTTTTCATATGGGGGGGGGGAGTAGGGTAGAACCGAGTAGTGAGATGAAACCGGGAACTGTTCAGTAATGATGTTGGCGAAATATATTCTGGCGAAATAAGCTCTTTTTAGCGAACAGACTCTGAATTACAATCATATAACTAAAGAACAGTGGTCGGCAAAACTATATTACAGTATTCGACTCACTATAAGATTCTATGTAAAATCTTAATCAACAGGTGATACTATGCAGCTATATTGTTTTTATGAGACTGAAACCAATTTACGCTTGTTTATATTCTTGTATCAATTGGTTAACATTGTAATGCAATACGTTAAAAATAAGTTCGACTGCAACTACTTTTTTTTTTAATGTAATGACTGCAAACTGCTTCGGAATTGTAATAACCACTTCACTACTTTAAGGAACTGAACTTCGCTGTAGAAATTAATTTACACTTGTATAATTAACGCTGCTAGAGAAATCAATTTACACATTATTATCTAAAGTGGTTTTGAATAAAAAGAACTAGCTTATATTAAACACGAAGAATTATTTAGAAATATTTATTTATGTTCACATGAGCCAGTTTGTTATTCTAAAACATGTCTTTCAAATTTGTTACTTTAGTCTTCAACTTTTTATGACTTTCTTGACATCGAATGTTTAATTTAGGAGTTGCTAGGAAATTATCAAGTACTTATAATTTCGTTAAGGGCAGGGTAAGGCCGGGATAGCCTGGTCGGTAGGGCGTTGGATCCACGTCCGAGAGTTCGTGGGTTTGAGCCCCGCCGGACGAAGACTCCACGTGTAATAAAGTGACTGATGCGCGTTAAATCTGTCGAGTCGCAAAAGTCCTCCATGTTCTTATAACAAATCAATACCTCTGGGGGTACTGGATTGGAGATCGATCGTTCTCTGATTCCGGTTAAAATTACGATCTGTGGATGAATGAATGCATGTATGAATGGGTCCACCCTATAAACGAGTGTGAAGTATGGTGTGGCAGAAGTCGAATTCTTAGCCATAGATGGCGTTACTGGAAAACAAGAACAATCGCACCCCCCTCTGCCTAAACAGGCATACGCCAACAACAACCAGGGCAGGGTATCTGCGAACATGGAAAGTCATGAATTTCAGTATTGAAGAAAATTTGTCATGGAATGTCAGGATTTAAACTATTTTTTGAAACAAAATCATGGAAGGTCATGGATTTAGGTTGCCGAAAAATCTAATTTTTAAAATGGAATTTCCCCCCCCCCCCAATTTCATGGTGTTCCGAATATCTGAATTGGTAATAAAATCTCCACTCACAGTCATATTTTATTAAAATATTAAATTTTTTTATCATGATCTTTAAATATTATGTTCTTTCAAAAAATGAAAGAAAAAACATCATTTCTAGAGCGAATTATCTTTTAAACTTTTGTGATTTCACAATTTTTGCTATTATTTTTTATTTTATCAATTTGAAATTCTAGCTGAAGCAAGCCAGTCATTGGCTAATTTTCTTTTTATTCCGAAATGAGAACCGAAAAATCAGCAGTATTTCTTTCCTTTCCGAAGAACAAGAAAAGTATCTTTAGAATACAATTCTGCAGGGAAAAAAAATTATTTGCTTTTGAATTTTTTTCCAGCTATTTTATTACTTCAACTCTTTCTTTACTTTGTTTTTTTAAATTTGAAATCTATAAATATGAAGGTGCAGAGTATAACAGTTTTGGTTACACCTATCATTTCAATTAATGTTATTATAATGCTTTTTTAGATTTATTGTTGTGTTGTTGTGGGAGAAAATAGTAACTTCATTAAGTCATGAAAATTTCTTGGAATGAGTCATGGAAAGTCATGGATTTGAAAATCTAAAATGTAGCAGATATCTCTGTAAGTGTTTAATGCTCCTTTATTTCCTCTAAGAAATTAAGTTTCCTTCCTTTGAAATATCATCAATGTTTTACGAACCTAGATTCGCACGTGAAAGTGTAACCTAAGTGATAAATTATCTATTATTCATAATGGCTAGCTTGAATCTTAGTTATATCTGACTCTAATTACGCACTTCTTGTTAACTCACTGTTAACTCACCATTTAAAATTGCGTCATTTTACAAACATGCGATGATTTGTACCCATCAAATTCTAAAAATTAGTTGTGTTAAAATCCCGTTCATATACTAAACTAACGTAAAAAGTAGTCGCTAGGAATATCTAAAAACTACAGTTCCTTTTTTTTTTCTTGTATCGCACTACTCACTGAACTCCTTTTTTTTTTTAAAAAAAAAAGTAACTCGCTACATTGCAAACTACTGAAACAGTAGCGACTACAGTAGTTTCAATACTAGTATAGTGCGTTACTTCCGACTACTGGGAAAGAAGAAGTTGTCAATTGTTGTCGTTGAATTCATGACCTCAGTGTAGATAAGTCTGTTATTACTGTATCTAATCTCTCATATTCTTTTGTTTTTAAAATAAAATTATTTATTAGTCATTACAGTTACGAAAAATCCTTTTAGTTCTGATTACTGTTCGTTCACTAAGGATTCATACTCTGTAATGATTCAGTCCTGTAATAGTGTTACCGTGAATGAACGAAATCAAAAGAATGTCGACTTTCACCGGTGAATGCCAACAATCACATAGCCGCTTTGTTGAATGTCCGAAATAGTTGTTCTATCCGATTTGATATAAATTTATTCATGCATATTATTATATTTATTCGATATTTTATTATCTGATGAGGATAGACTAGGAGAAACAGGCATATCGGGCAATTGAACTGAACCTTAAAAAACATTGATGTAGGGCATACCGGGCAATGACTCTCAACTAGACCTAGTATATATTTCGGACATTTAACAAAGCGAGTATGTGATTGTCAACATTCACCGGTGGAAGTCGGTCAATCACAGTAACAGTAGCATATTTATGTTTTGTTTCGATAACCTCCGCTCTCGGGGTTAAGACTGGGAACTACCATCACCAGAAAAGGCCGATTTAGAATATCAAGATAAAGGAAAAAAGAACTTTCGAAAACAAGGAAGAGCAAGTTGCTTTGTGGTGACCAAAAAAAAAATGAAAACCCCCCAAACAAAACTACCCAAAAGAAAAAAAAAGCAAAGTCTATGAGCAATCAATATAACAAAACAGTTTTATCTAAAAATCTGTGATTGATGTTTCTTACGATAAAGAGGATAAAAACACATCGAATGTTAATTTTTTTATTATAATGATGTATTTTCAAATTTTAAAAAAAAACTGGAGGAAGGTAGATTTAATGTGATTTTCCTGAGCCCATGAAAGTTGGAGTGGAGCTATGAAAGAAGATAACATAGGGGAATTTCGTGCATAACATTCATCATCATCATGGTTTGCCAGACAGCCCAAAGTGAGCCAAAGCCTTTCTCTGGAGATTTCTTCATTACGACTTTCGATTTATCATTGATCTTCAATTCTTTTCCTTAATCCTGAGAAAATTCGTCTCCACCGAATCAAGTCATCACAACCGCGGTCTTCCTCTCTTTCTTATTTCCAGTGGGTCTGAAAAGCATTTTTTTTTCAATGTATTGTCATCACTTATTCGAATCACGTGGGTCATCTAACTCATTCTATTTATGAAATTAATAATGTCAGGTTGTTTATAAATCATGTACAGTGCGAAGTTAAATCTTCTTCTCCGGTTATTGCTTTCATTTACACCCCCAAGTATATTCCGTAAAATATTTCTCTCAAATATTGCGATAGACTTTTTTCCTCCAGTTTTGTCTTTGCCCAAGCTTCAGAAGCGCATAATACTCTTAATTGTCTTACATATATGTCTGGTACATCTCACTGAAATTCCAGTCTTTCTAATTTTTTCATGGAGCACTCTGCCTTAACCCACTGTTGGGGTAAGATAGGAAGATGTGTCTTATTCTGAAGAAGACTGCAAGCTGTTTTGGATGCCAAGGGGTTTCCTACACCATATTAAGCAAAGAAACATGTTTTTTTGAAGGTGTTTCCATATTTTTTTCCAACCCCTGTATATATATATGTAATACAAAAATAATAAATACTTTTGTATTAATAAAAGAATTAAAACTCTTTCGGTTTCATAAAATGTCTTTGTTAAAGAATAAGCGTAGAGAGATTCTATTTTGGGAATTCAAGGCTGAAAACATACCATTGAAATATAAATAGATTTATATTTCAAGGGAAGAGTTATTTTTAGAATCGTTCCCTCGTTCAATTCCATATAAGGAAGTAGAAATGATTTTCCTTAATGCGTAAGGTTACANTTCTATTTGAAGTAGAAAATATTTAGCTGTGAGTTGTTTAAACTTCCATACAATAATAACTATGATCTATTTCAGATCAGATAATTGATATTCTTTTCGATTGAACTATTTTGGAGAAAACTCAGTTTAACGTTTTGTTATGATTCTATTAAAAAAAATTATTAATAATCATTATATTTAATAGTAGAAGTACTTAGAGAATGTATATATATATATATATATATATCAATTAAGACAAACAGGATAAAGAAAAGAGACAGAAAGAGAAGTTTTATTAACTGGGCATAAGCTGCAAGTATATAGAACTCATAAAATAAGTTTAAATATTGAGAAAATATGGAAAATAGTAAAGATTAATTAAAAAAAAAACAGTAAAATTCCAGAAAACAAAATAAAGAAAAAAAGATATAACCTTTTCATCAGCTCACACGGTTATATCCACAAAAAGATTATATCCACAAGCCTTATAGATTTCCTTTCGTGTTTTGTTATGTACTTTATTATGTTCTGTATTGCTTGATTTGTTTTATTTCATACATAATTTTAAAAATAATGTGTTCTATTTTCGTTTCATAAAAAAAAAAATTGAGAGCTCCTGTCACAATTGTATTAATATATTTTGCTTTGGCTATATTGATACAATATTAGAAAGCACTATTTTTTGTGTATATAACCGTGTGAGCTATTATAAATTTTTTTTATTTATTTTGTGGTCTGAATTTTTTTTTTTAAGATACATAAAAAAAATTAAATGTTTTTTTAAAAATTATTTTATTTTTATATTTTTTCTTCCTCTCTTTGAATTAATCTTTATTATTTTCCATATTTTCACAATATTTAAACTGCGAGGCGAATGTACCACCACGACGAGTCTGCACACCAGGGATTAAGAGAAACCCAAACTGATGATATTTTAATGCCCCGTTTTTGATCTCTGTTATTTTCAAATACCTCATTATGTAAAATGGCAGTAAAATACTCGCTAGGTAAAATACCCATTCTTCGAAGATTGTGAAAGAAAATAGAGTGAATAATCTATCTATCTCATACAGAACCGGAAGGATAACTTCATTAGAGAAAAAATTATTAAATTTACTCACAGGAAAAATTTACTCAATAATTTTTAGAAATTTACTCAGAAAACAAAACCAAAGCTATGAAATCTGCATAAAAGTAATTATATACCGGTGATTATTAAATTGAAAAAGCAAATTTTTCAAACGTTTGATCACAAATACCTAGATCAAAGATTCACATTTCTTTGTGCTTTACTTATATTACAAAGAATTTTAAAAAAAACAACGTATGCTCATTATCACAATTTACTTTGCATGCATCATGCAATAGGGATTTTCCATTCTCCTTTATAAAAATTATGATTTTAATAATTAAAATAAAATGATGAGTTTAAAAGAATTTAAAAATGGATAAACACAGCAAAAACCAATGAATATTTTTAAAATCATGCCGCCAATCGGTTTTAAATTAGCCGAATTTGGTGGAAATGGATTCCCTGATTTGGTAGCCCGACAACTTGTGCTCGAAGTCGAGCACTTTACGGTGGAAAGGTTTACCGAAAACCGATACCGTGCACCCTTGGTCCCTACTCACGCTGATCAAAGTGGTCATCCACCCGCTTACTGGCTGCAGCCAGTGATGCTTGACTTCGGTGTTCTAATGGGTTGTTGTTGTAGTTCATTTACGTCGCACTAGAGCTGCACAATGGGCTATTGGCGACGGTCTAGGAAACATCCCTGATGATGATCTGAAGGCATACCATCACAATTTTGATCCTCAGCAGGGATGTTTCCTAGACCGTCGCCAATAGCCCATTGTGCAGCTCTAGTGCGACGTAAATGAACTACAACAACTGAAGGCATACCATCACAATTTTGATCCTCAGCAGAGGAGATGGCTTCGGTAGTAGTTTTTTTGAGATTTTTTTTATTACATTATTCATATTTGGTTCCCTAGATTGCATATTTTTACATTTTTAAATTGAGTTTAATGTTGTTTTTCATTTAATGCAAGCCAAGTTTAAATCGAAGAGAAATTCTGAATTATTTTCTTTTCTTTCATTTTGTCACACTATTTAATTGTTAAAATAACTAATGAGTTGTTCTCTTTTTTTTTCTCTCGACCTAAGAATAATAATAACAGAAAAAAAATAAAATAACGAAATAGTGGGAGAATAATTGTTTGGATTTACTTTTCGAAAAGAAAGGAAATAACGACAATAGTGTTTCGAGATTAAATTAGGGAAAAAGGAGAATTTTTGTGTGACAAAATGTTAAATTGTATGAACATAGGCGAAAACAAAAGAAGAAAGCTTTTTACGATAGTATTATGAAAATTTATTCGCAGTATTCGGGAAATTTTTATAAAAAGCCTTTTTTTAAAAGTATTTTTTATGATAATTGTTCTTCTTTTTTTGTTGAAAAAATTGAATTAATGAGAAACAATAAATGAATAAAATTAAGATCGAGACGACGTTGCTTTATTTTATGTAAACGTAATGCAAAAGAAAGTGTGATCCAATTGCAATTAAATGGTAATACAGTCAAACCCCGCTATAGTGAACAAGGTTTTTAGTGAATTCCCGAATATAGTGAACGAAATGTCCGCTCCCGTGTTTTGCTATACACGTATAATATTATTTTTTGTGGATATAGACTACCGGAAGAAGTGAGAAAATTTGTTATTATAAACTTTTTTCTCTCTTCAGCTGATTTTTTTTCTTCATTTTTTGTTAATTTTGAAATTTCTACATCGAATACATATACCGATTTTTAAAACCATCTATTGAGTTTAATGTAACCATAAGCATTTTTTTTTGTTTGCTTCTTCTATCTCAGTTTCCCATCCCTAAATACAGGCCATCCCTAAACTTTGTACGTAAAAAATTTTTAAAAAAAAAAGGAAGAAAATTTAAAAAAATATCTGTGTAAATAAAAATAACATCTGTGTAAATAAATTTTTAAAGACTGTGTTCGATTTTTAGATAAGATGTGTAAGTCAACATTTTTTTTTTAAATTTGAAATCAAATTTCTTAATTTTATTTCAGTTTGAATTTTAAGATCGTTTTTACCTAAAATAATATAAATTAACTCAATATAAATCTTAGTTATTGATTTATAAATTGTCATCGTGCATTCTTTCACAGGCTTATCTCTAAAAGCAATAATATTTAAATCGCTTTTCTTTTTTTACTGTGAAAATGAAATGTAAAATATCGCATCAGTGAAAATTCCTATTATTAGTCTACACTCTCCCTACAGGGCCGGATTAACCTATAGGCACACTAGGCACGTGCCTAGGGCCTACGAAAAACTTGGGAGAAAAAAATTTGTTGACAAAAATAATTTAGCTTTAAAAACAACAAGTGTATTTTGCACAAAATTATGAAGATACAAATAAAAATATAATATTTTTCGGTAATAAATTATTTTGCAGAATCTTATGATCTAATATATTACTTTTTTGCGATTTTTGGATTCAACGAAATCTTGTATTATGCTGTCGAATTCCAAACTACGCAAAATGTCGTATTCAATAGACATAAGTGCGAGCGATGCCAAACGATCTTGATTCATTGTTGAACGCAAATAATTTTTTATCAATTTTAATCTGGAGAAAGATCTTTCTCCTTCTGCATTTGATCCAAGAATCGACAAATATATTCTTAATGCAATGTGAACGTTAGGAAAAGTATTCACAAGTTTATCTTTAATTTGAGCCTTCAACATTTCTTGTGCAGATTTATGTTCATATAAATTTGAAAATAGTAAAAATTCATCTACAAAGTTTTTCTCTAAATCGGATGAGTAAATTTTCACCAAATTTTGCGCTTTTAGTTTAATCTCAGATTCTGACAAATTTTTGTGTAATTTCCTTGTAATTCGGGTTCGATAAAACATCGATTAATGACACTTTTTGGTCGATCCAGAAAACTGGGAAATTCAGACATCCGGGATAGCGATGGTCCCGAGCATCCCAGATAATTGGTTCTCTACTGTATAAATATTTCTTGTAATTAATCTCACTATCAATTTCACTGTTTTCTTTGCTGGTTTGTTGTTGTATTGTTGACGTGAAGTGTTTACATAGTTATCGATCGAACTAATCATAATGGTATTATCGATATCAACTGCAATATCGGCAGTATGTCGGTATTGCAGATAAAGTTCGATAAGCAAATTTGTAAATTAAAATCCATATTAATAAAAATAAAAAAAAAAATATGCAAGAAAATTTTAGCATATATTTTGTAAAGAGGGGAGGAGTGGGGGAAGGAGGGGAGGGCCCATAAACGGCTGTGCCTAGGGCCTACGAAAGGTATAATCCGGCTCTGTCTCCCTATATCTTGTTCAAATTTCCAGTCTTTAATGAAATTTTTTTTATTCATCAACTCACTTTCAAATTTATTTTTTTGAACTTACTATAATCTATACTATATACATATTACTATATACATATCTATATACATCTATACTATATACATATTACTATAATACTATAATATTAATGAACTTACTATATTTAAATTTTACTATAAGCAATTCAATTTTTCACATATTTTAAACATAACATCAGTGATAATTTTTAACTTATAGCTCCATTAGAACAAAAAATAGTTCATGGTGCACATTTAAATCTTTAATCAAATACATTTTTAAAAACTTGTAGTGAATGACACTTGATGTTAATACAGTATTAATTCATTTATTAAATTTAATTAATTAATTTCAGTTTTATAGGGGGGGGGGGTTAATACAAAGTAACTAAACTAAAAAAAAAATTTTATTGACCTGAGTAGAAATTGATTCTAAAAATATTTTTTTATAATTCTTGTTTTCTAATAATGAATTGAAAATTTTAACATTAAAAAAAGAATCTTAATCCTAAATAAACGCAGCTTCTAATTCTCATGAAACTAGAATTGTTATACAAAATTGAAAGCTGTAGATACGAGACACATTTCTTCGATAATCTTCTTCAATATTTTTCTTACTATTTTATTCGTATTACATCATTTATATTCCTTACCTAAATCTCTTTAAACGTTTATTTATTAATTTTTTTCCGTTTCGACGGAAACAGTGTCGTTATCAACGTTGAAGTGACGTATCTGGGATTGTAAATGTGTTTAAAAAAATGGTTACACTTACTGTCTAAGAAAATTATTTGTCGAGAAAAAGTGCTTAAAAACATTTTGTCATTTGTTTGTTTTAAAATCAATGGGTGCAGAAAAATTAGTGAATAATTTTGGTCACCAGATGGCGCTTTTCAATTTTAATTTAAATTTTTTTTTTTAGTTTAAAGATATTATCTTACGAAACCCCAAAAAAGGTTGTGCTTACAAATATCACTACAAAAAAAATAAAATTATATAAAATATATATTTAATTTTATTATTGTGTTCGAATCCCGGACAAGGCATGGATATTCTTTCATTCTTTGTACTATTTGTCTTTTCTGTGGAGTAACGTTGCCAAATTAAGAGGGTGCCCCTGAAGAAGTGGCCCACAAATCTGCCCTAATAGACCTGATTTGACGAAATGTCAACCCAGGTGAGCATTCGAATTTTTTTATTAGTGTTATCGTTATTAATTTGTGAATCGGTATAAGCGAGTGTATTGAATTTACCGAAAAAAGAATTTGTAAGTTCTACATTTTACAGAAAAGTTCTTTTTCAAGAGCACCTCATTTCAATAAGCACACATCTCCTTGGACTGCCACTCAATTACTTATTTTAATACACAAGAGTCATTATCAGTCTAGTTTGACTTTTATTTTATATGTATTTCATAATCGTCGTTGAACAGTCGATCCAATTTTGGGTTTACGAATACCAGTGTTCAACTCCTGTAGCTCCTCAGTGTTCAACTCCTGAACCCAATCTAGAAGACAAGAGAAATTTGCCTTCGTGAAGGACTTTTTTGATTGAACTAACCCACATTTGCGTCATATGGATAGAAAAATCACGAAAACCTCCCAACGGTTAGCCTAACGGCAAGGGGACTCTAACCCATGATCTGTCTACCACTAAAGGCATTTTACATCAGTACTGCGGTCGGTACGAGCCGTTTGCGGAATTCGTATCGACCAGCCATCGCTGGGATTCGAACCCGGTTTACCTCATTGGAAGGATAACTCTTTACCCCCTGAGTCACCATGGTTTTCAGTTTCACTTTTAGTGTTAGCCACACACAAATAGCATTTAACACTATTTTGCGCTTAATTATTCTGTAATAATAATAAAAAACTCCTTTAACAATGTCGCTGTTATTTTACAAAGCGCCAGGCTCAGTGGAAACATTTTTCTGTCTGATATTTTTCAAGCTTATTACAATTAGGACTTATTAAAAATGTCTGCCAGAATTTGTTCAGGCTTATTAGCAACGAGCCCTAAACGAGGGGATCAAACTCATTAAGCGGTGAATTTCCAATTAGCCTTAAAATACATGAGCTGTTTGCAATAAGTCTAAAAATTATTGAGGCTGAATACAGATGATTGGATGGGCCTTTTCACTCGAGAAAGAAACAAACTCAATTCTTTCTTAATTGAAATTAAAATGTTATTGAAAGTTGAATGTGAAATGACAATAGAAAAAATAAATCAGGCAAAAACAGCATTCCTTATGAAGATGCAACAAATCCAAATATATATATTTCTCTTTCACGTAATTTTCGGTGATCAATTGATCCTATTCGAGGTCTCAAAAGCTTTTCTATTCCGCGGTCACCGTGAAATCCCCTTCTTGTCTTCATATTTGATGTTTCTTCCTTCTTAGAATGCGACTTTCCTCGTGGATACTAAGAAGGTCACATTCTATGAAGAAAGAAACATCAAATATTCTGCATAGCCATAGATAAGTTTTTTTCTTTCTTTTTTGGTATAGAGTGCACAAAAGCAAAAATGGACCCACGCTGAATAACTGCTATTATTGTAGAGTTTAATTCAAGAGTTTAAAGCTAAGCGAATTGTTTTCTTTTATTATTATTATTATTATAATAATGTGCTTTGACACGACATTTTAAGATAAAGTTATTTAGAAAGGTAGTCTACTCTTATTAACCATTCTACAATTATTATTTTTGTGCAAATAACATTAATACACTGTTATAAATTACAGTTAAAGAGATCTGTTGAATGATTTAGAATTTAATGAGCAGCTGCACAATGAGATACAAGCAAAAATAGTATTTAATATATCCGCCGGTTTGGTGAGCAAAAATAATAAATTACTGTTGTGAACTCATTAAATTTGTTTGAACTATATAATGTTATAACAATATAATTGTTACTTTAAAAAATCATAACATATAGAAATTACTTCTAGACCTAAATAATTTATAACACCAATAGATCTAAATATTTTTAATACTAATCGTTAATAATTTTTGGACATGAGAAGTGGAGGCACAAGCGTAAGCAAACAGAATTCTTTTTAGAACATTTGTGTTAAGCGAATAACTTTAACTTTAGTAGAAAAACTTCCAAGAAACAACAATTATTGCGAAGCAATCATCGGAGTTAGTGGGCGGAAGCGAGCGGACTTAGCTCCCTAGTCTCTAAAAAAAAATTTAAACTAATATTTAAATAAAAATTTAATTGTTAAATGAAAGAAAAAATTACTTTTAGACAGGATAAGAAAGTACTTTTGAGAGATTCATTGCTTAGAGATAAAATAATGGAGTAGTATTGGAAGCAAAATCTATTCATTACTTTTTTAACAGGGCTCGAAGAAAGTCAGAAATTTTACCCGTCCCCGAGGATGGCTTGTCCAACAATGTACCCGTCCTCCTTTGAAACTAACCGGTAGCTTCTAAATAAATAAAAATATAATTTTCTCTTATTTATTACAAACATTTATATAAATTGCACAATGAATTAGTAGTTACTGGGATTACAAATAGTAGGTTACTAATAGTAAAACTTTGTATTTCTTTTATGAAATAATTTATTTTTTTTATGAAATAATTTAAATGACAAAGGTCAAGTTATCTGGAATGTCAATTTATCCGAGGTTACTTCGTTTTTTAAATGAAACAAATATGACGTTTGCCAGTTCCACAATCAAGCCAATGATTTACAGAGGTTTCTGCACAGAAATCTGAAAGGGGTTTTCCATTTAGGTGGATGTTCATAATTGCGTTTAACGCTTCTTGTTTAAGACCAGTACGTAATGTGTTTAGTTGTAAGCTCATTGCTGAAAAGCCTCTTTCAACCACTGCATTACTCCCAGACAGAGAAAACATCAATTCCACCAAGCGCAAGTATGTTGCTGTATTTCTAGATTAGAGGATCCTTTTAGAAGTGAGGCGCTAGACTCTTGTAAGATAACAAAAATTGAAAATGTATCACGAACATTAACGTGAAAATGGCCGTCCGCGCGGACGTCGGATTCGAGATATTTGTTGTCCGCAGGGAATTTTTGACCGCCGAGGACAGGCGGACGGGTAGTTTTTCGAGCCCTGCTTTTTAAACAAAAGCTGGGGGTAGCAAACTAGGATTTACTTTTGAATCAAGAATATTGAAGGAATAAAAACACGATTGTCTTAAAGTTCAATTCTTGTTACTTCATGCAAAATACGAATTGATTTCAAGTCTCCTAAAATATTTTGGTATGTATTTAAAATGAATTAAAAATGTATAGGTAGTATCTGTACAATATGCATAACATTATGTACAGTGCGCAAAATAAGAAACGGACCAACCTAATTAACTTTAGATCTAATAATCCTATCTTCCCGTTCTATGTCTCAATCTGAATGGTTTAAGAAGGTGATCTCAAATATGGCAATTAATTGGCGCAGACGATATTTGAAGTTACGAAATCAGACAAAAAAACGAACTTTCTCTGGCTGAACATATAATTTTTTTCCGACAGAATCGAATGTCTGACCACTAAAATATAGGGGGCATCGGCAATCTTGGAAATACGTTCCCCATAGCTTGGGTCAGGAGAGCAGTCCAAAGTTCCTACCCCTGCATCATAATTTTACTTTTTGCATATTTCGCCTTGTCCCGCTGACTTTAAAAGAGAATTGAAAAATTTTCGCTCACAATTCCAAATTTCGTTTTTCCAAACATAATTCAATACAAAAAGAAGCTTTTAACAAATTTTTATTATTTTCTTTAATACCGGTGAAAAAATGTGAATACATCAGGTATACAATTTTTTACATCATTTTAAAGACTATAATTTTACATGACAAATTACAAAATGTGAAAGAAATAGGTGGAATAGCTTCTGAGAAATCGAATTATAAAAAAGCTGTATTTTTAAAATTTTCAGGAATTGTTCTACCGATTTCTCTCACATTTTGTATTTTGCCATTTAAAATTATATTCTTTAAAATAATGCAAAAAAATTGTGTTCCTTACAGTTTAAAATTTTTCAAACATTTTTAAAAAAAAGAAAGAAAGAAATATTTTTTAAAAATTATATTTTGCGTGGAATTATCTTTAGATAAAGGAATTTTATAATTGCGTTCAAAAATTTTTCAATTCGCTTTAAAAGTTCGCGAGATATGGCGAAGTACGCAAAAATGAAGTTAACATTAAGAGGTCCAAACTTTTGACCGATATCCTGACCAAATTATGGGGCTATATTTCTCAGACTGCGGCTACCTCCTGTAGTTTAGTGGTCAAAAATTCGAATCCATAAAGAAAAAGGCGTGTTTATTCAGACAAAGTGCGTTTTTGTATTTGATTTCGGGACTTTAAATGTCGTGTGCACTCATTACTTTTTTTTATTCATAATCGTCGTTGAACAACCGAACCAATTTTTGGTTTATGACTACTAATGTTCAACTACGTAGCTTTGTGATTTTGAACCCAATCCAGAAGACAAGGGAACTCCTGGATCAAGTATTGAGAGAAATTTTCCTTTGTGGACAACTTTTTGACGCAACTAACCAGCATTTACGTTGCATTGCTTGGAAACCCACGAAAACCTCTCACAGTTTGCTCGACGGCTAGGAGACTCTAACTCATGATCCGTCTACCATTGAGGTAATTTTTACGTCGGCACTGTGATCAGCGCGAGTCCGGTGCGGAATTCGTATCGATCAGCCATCGCTGGGATTTGAACCCGTTTCACCTCATTGGGAGGCGAATACTCCATCCCCTGAGCTACCACGGCTCTGCTCTAATTATTATTTTTTTATAACCATCGTTGAACAGCCGACCCAATTTTTGGGTTTACCACTTCTATTGTTCAACTCCGTAACCTTGTCATTTTGAACCCATCCAGACGGCAGGGAAACTCCTGGATCAGTACCCCCAGAGGTTTTGATTTGTTTTGGGAATATGGGGGACTTTACGACTCGATAGATTTAACGTGCATCAGTCACCATTTACTGCACTTGGAGTTTTCGGCCGGCTAGGATCGAACCCACGAACGAGAAGGTCCTCGAACGAGAAGGTCTTATCATTAGATCAAAAGTTATTCAGGATGGTCCGTTTTTTATTCTGCGCACTGTACACCTAAATTTGAAAAGTGTTAGCTTGTTTTCAAAATCATTTTAAAATGAATTATGTTAAATAAAAACTAAAATAAACCGAAGAATACTAAGAATTGAATAAAGAAAAAACTGATACCTGAAATATATTATTTTAGTTAATTAATTTTGATGCGTCTATTACTTCTTGCATAGTTTCTATTTTAATGTTTTATAAGATTTTTGACTAGTTATGTTTCGTCAAAATATTTTCGGAATTCATAAATGGATTTTTCTTAATGGAAGAAATTCTTTAGCTTATTACCTAAAATTAATTTGATTTTTTAGGCCAAGCAAAAAATGGATAGCCAAAAAATGTAAAATTCACCTAAAATAATGGGCAAACAAATTTGTTTATTTTGCAAATATTTTATCAACACTTTTACCAAAGGTAAGATAGAGCACGTTATTGTTACACATTATTTTAACGGTACATTTGTAACATCAATAATACGTAAAGTGCACACAGGCATTTTTAGTAAATCTAAATAGTAAATTCACTTCGTCAATATTACGTATAAAAACGTATTCTTACTGAAATAAAATGGTAAATTTATCTTGTGAACATTACGTACAATACATTCACGGAATCTTTTTACCAAAATCTAAATGTCAAAATGTACGTCAACATTTTTGTGTAAAATGTACAAAAAGTTTCTTACCTAAATTTAAACGGTAAATTTGCTTCGTCAATAATACATATGAAATATACGAAAGCAATCTTACCGATGGGTAGTTTTTAAAATCCATTCCGTTAATATTACGTAAAATATACCGAAGCTTTTTTTACAAAATATCTCAATGGTAATACCATTCCGTCAATATTATGTGAAATTTAAAGCGTATTGATTTTAGAAATTTCCCAAACATTTCCGTTTAATTTACGTGCTAAGTTACATGGGGCATATATTTTTAATATTTTTCTTATAAAAAAAAAGTCATCGTAAAACACTTCACGAACAAACAATTATTAGAAAAGAACATTCGATAAGAGACAATCGTCATTATTCGTCGCCAATATTTTGACTCCTCCGAGACTTTTGGCCATTATGCGATACTCTTCATTCTAAAGATAATTTTAGCCAATTATCAATTCGCTCGCCTGAAAGAACATTTTCTAATCATTCCAGATGATTCAGAATTATACATGAATGTGTACTTTTATTCTAATGATTTGAATCCTAATTTAATGGTTTTTTCAGAAGAAGATATTCTGAAATTCTACATATCAACTGACTCATTATTTTAGTTGTCGATACAACAAATAGTCATTACGTTATTTCTGGCAATCGATTGAAGTAAGCTTAAAAAGTGGCTATTTCATTGTTTTGTTGTTGTTGTCCTAAGCCATTAAGACGAAGGGTGGGATTTTTCTTGTTTTCCAGTGGTGCCATCTATGGATAAGAATAGGACCTCTGCTACACCCATGCGTCATGCACACCCCTTTAGAGGGTGGAGTCATTCATGCACTGTACATTTCAAACGAATTTCTTTTTTTTGTTCATTGATATTTAAATTAGATATAGAAAAGAGTCGTCACTTTTTCAGGCCATTTTAATTTGTTCAAGAACCTTATTTCGTAGACTTGAAATTGAGATTATTTGTTGTGTCAAAGTAACTTCATCTTTGGTGGATAAATAATTTTAAAAAAAATCCTCAACCCTTTGTTTACTAAATCGTCATTTTTCAATAATGTTCCGCATATTAATGTAACATGTCAAGGAATCGACTGGAAAAACACTTAAAAAATAATAATTTTAATTAACACGTTGTTTTAATTGAAGGCGTTTATTTTTATTTATGTATTTATTTTTTTTAAACTTATTGTACTCAATGTAAAAACTATCGATATGATAACTTATACGAGATTCCAAGGAAACAAGTATTGTAAAAAAAGTGTTTTTCTAAAGTCTATTCCTACTTAAGTCAACAAATAAAAATTTTATTTGGTTACTTTTTATTAAGTAATTGCAATTTATTTCTCCCATATAAAACTAAAACTAATTAATTAAATTTAATGAATAAATTAATATTTGAAAAAAAAACTGTATTAACATTAAGTGTCACCCACTAGAAGAATAAATAAATGTATTTGATCTTGAGTGGATGAATAAAAAGTATTTTATTAACGGTTGAAAATTTAAACAAGATAGAGGGAGAGCGTGAACTAATAGTAGGAATTGAAAAATAGTTTTTACCGTCATTTTTATTATATTTTTTGCTGAATATAAACTGATACCATTACAGTACATTTGCCTGGAAAGATGGTTAAAAAGTTTGTGTATGAGGCTGAAAACGTGATAGAAAAAAAAGCTACATAAATATACTATCATTGGGCATCTATTATGAGGAACCTTTATCAGTGTCCAGACGCATAATGAATGAAAATGAGTGAACATATAAGTACAGAAGAAGATTACAAGCAAGTTGCATAAAAGAACAAAACTTGCTTGATTTATGGGGGAGGAGGTCATAAAATTAAAGAAGAAAGATACGAAACAGGTGTGGTGAGGACCAGGCGTTATAAGTTGTGAAAATCAAAATAAAAGAGATTCCCAAACTGGTAAGGTCCCGTAATGATCGTAAAGACACGTTTCCCAGTAGAACAAAGTCAAGCATTACTGGCTGCGGTCAGTGTGCGGGTGGGTGACCACTTTGATCTGTTTGCCTAGGAACCGAGGGTGCGCGGTATCAGTCTTCGTTAATCTGTTCTGCCTTAAAGTGCTCGACTTCACACGCAGACCGTCTGGCTAACAGAGCAGGGACGCCATCCCCTCTGCAGAGGATCAAATTGAGATGGCACGTCTTCGGATCATCCTCAGGAATGCATCCCAGACCGTCGTCCATTTTCCATTGAGAAGCTCTAGTTTGAGATAAACAAAGTACCTACCAACCCAAATGGAAGAATTTACTCCGACCCGCCCTTATTTAGGGCATACGGGTAAATGTTTATTAAAATCAAAAAAAAAAAAAAATCCAGAGAACAGTACAAACATAAATTACATAAAATACATATCAGACATGGCAACAGCCCATGAACATGGCGGGCGTAGAACAGCTAAAATCATGCAAGGTAATAAACATTAAAACAGCAATATATTAAAAGTGTCAATTAAAGAATAATTTAAAAGATAAACGTGCAAAATTTATAAGAGAACAATATTGTAAAACATTTAAAAACATTACTTTTAAAACCAATTAAGTAGTACCTACCAACCCAAATAGAAAAATAATCAAAATGATTCCAATTTATACGACAGTAGCTGAGGAAATAGAGGCACAGAAGAAATAATTTAGTGTTATTATAAGTACTTTTTCCGTTTTTTTTTTAAAGCTTTTTTCATCTATCTAAAGTTAACCCTTTCTTTACAAAGTTTACCCTTGCTTTGTTTTGTTTTTTTAAGAAAGAAAAACTACATTTCAAGAAGTTTATTTTAAAAGAAATATCCTAAAACATTAACCAAATTGCAATTTTCTTTTTTTAAGTGACTCTGTGAAATCCTTCGAGGAACAAGTTCTTTCAAAAATTGACTTAAAACAAAACAGTTTCAATACTTAGCCACTTTATTCGAGTCTCTCTTTCAAAAGGTTCCATCATATAAATGAAACCTCATTTTCCTTCAACAAAAAAAATGCTCCCACGTGCCATAAAAGATGTTTCTCCGATAAATAGGTTGCTAGAAAATTCCATTATTCTAAACTTCCAATTTTACTGGGGAACATTTTTTTTTAAAGGATATACATAACTTCGTAAATAGCCGAGCAGTTTAGAACCTCCTATTGCAAAACTCCATTTCAGATGGGAAGAACTTTCATTTTCTTTTAAAGTGTCTTCTCTATACTGCAAAAGTGATCGTTAGAAATCCTTTTTAGAATGAAACATCAGAGAACGAATGTTTTCTGTTTTAAAGAATCTTTAAATACTTGTGGTGAGACTTATTTCGCGTAAAATCAAATTGTTTATAAACAAGATGAACTGCTAAGACATAAAAACGTAACAATGAATGACCTAAATGTTTATTATTTTCATATTTAAAATCATAAAAAGTGACTCCACAGTCCCTGACCTAATTATTGGGCGCACTAAAGGTTATACGTAAAATCTTAACTATCAGGTGATACTATACAGCTTTATTGCTTTTACGCGGCTCAAACAGGTTTGCACTTGTTTACGTTCGTGAATTAATGGGTTGACGTTGTAATGCAATACGTTAAAAATAAATACAAGTAGGAAGTATATAAAAAATCTTCTGAATAAAAACCCATTACATTTATCAGGGATGCGACTTAAATATCGTACATTGCGATTCTTATTTACGAGATTTAAAAATCCAATATCGCGATTTGTGTTTACGCGCTTTTAAAACCCTATGTAGCGATTCGTATTCACGCCAGCTGAAAATCCAATGTCGTTGATTCGTTTGTGCGATTGTAATATCAAACATCGATTTTCGTATTTATACGTGCTTTAAAAACTAGTCATTGTGATTTGTATTCGCGCGATTTAAAAATTATGCATCGTGATTCCTATTTACGCGATCTAAAAATTACGCTTCATGATTTGTATTTTCGCATTTTTTTAAAATTCGATATAGAGTTTCATATTTAAGTGATTCAAAAGCCTCATATCGAGATTCATATTCATACAATTTTAAAATTAATCACCAGAATTTATAATCACATGACTTACAAGTTTAAAAGTCGCACCTTTTTTGTCAAATTTTTGTATATACAGTACAGAACGATAATTACAATTGCAGAATAA
>NC_092207.1:6761560-6785422 GCF_043381705.1 Parasteatoda tepidariorum | reverse complement strand
TATATATATACAGGGGGTGGGTAAAATAATGCAAACACTTCTGTACTAATACATTTTTTCATATTTTTCCAGAGATACTTAATTTATAACTTCAGGAGTGTTTAGATCATGCGATTTCCTATACATATCAATGAAGTTTAGAGATTTAAGGGACTAACAATAAATTACAAACGGAAAATAATATTTTTGAACACCCTGTTCCAAAAAATGTAGCATAAGATTTGTAACTTGTGACAGATATTTTGATTATTATATGCAACAATTACTTAAGCCAAGTTTCTTAAGCATAGCTTTAATGTGTCTTAGTGCAGAATGTATGGGGAATGAAAATATGGACATAAGGGGTTCTCCACATATTTCATTTTGAATATGTTTATAACCCTCATACAACTGTGCAATATGTGGCTAACCCTCATCCCTTATACAACTTCTTTTTTCCTGTCTGTTTTCTTTTATTATAAAATGACATTTTGGTATATGAACATTAATTATAAGGTATCATCTGTAATTTTGAATTCTGTTTCATACAAAATAATATTTGCGGAGAATCCCTTATTATTTTGAGCTTTTATTTTAAAAAGTACGAAAACTACTTCGAAAACTGCTTGGAACTGCTTTGAAAATTTGAGAGATATTCAAATTGAACTTTTTTTCATTAGTTGCCGGTTACGATTCACTACAAAATTTAAAAAAAAAATCTTTTTTAATTTTTCTCGCGCATTCGCAGTATCGAAGAATTAGGTTCATTACTTTTATCTTGCTTAGTTTTCAACGAATTTTTCTCGAATTATAAAGAGAAATTTTTTTAACTGGTTTTAAATTGCTATAAAAATTTAATTTTATTGAATATTTTTAAAGTTACAAAATTATATGGCAAAGTTATATAGCAAAGTTACATAGCAAAGGACAAAAAACAAAAATTTTATAAAAATTTCCATATTTCCATAAATATTTGAGCTAGGCTTACGAACTTTAGTGTTATTACTGCATATAATAACCAAAATAATGGTTACAAGTTACAAATATATATATGTAGATATATATACAAAATGTTCTTATCATGCTATTTAAAAATGATGGTGTTCTTTCAAAAAATGAAAGAAAAAACTTCATTTCTAGAGCGATTATCTTTTAAACTTCTCTGATTTCAGAATTTTTGTTACTATTTTCTTTTTAATAAATTTAAAATACTAGCTGAAGCAAACCAGTCATTGGCAAATTTTTTTTAATCCGAAATGAGAACAGAAAAATTTAGGAGTATTTCTTTCCTCGATGAGCAAGAAAAGTACATTTAGAATGTAATTCTGCAGAAAAAAAGAAAAAAAAAATTTGCTTTTGCATTTTTTTCAGCTATTTTATTGCTTCAATTCTTTCTTTAACCTGTTTTTTAAATTTAAAATCTACAAATATGAGGATGCAGAGTATAGCAGTTTTGTTCATTTTTAATTAATGTCATTATAATGCTTTTTTAAATTTATTGTTGGGTTTTTGTCGGAGAAAATAGTAACTTCGTCAAGTTGTTCGTCAAGTCGTCGTTGTTTGAATATCTATATATTCTAACAAATTCATTTTTTTTCTCAAGTTATTAGTTTTCAAGATATTTAATAAATATCGAGACGGATATTTAAGTTCCTTCTAAATCTGTCACACTAACGGTGGAATAAAATATTCTCCGCGATTTTAGGAAGTCATTATTTTTGATTTTAGAAGACCTGTGTCAATATGGAGAAGGATATTTTATTGACTCAACTATTTTCTTCAGTCAATCTTCCCTGGAGTCGAGAGTTTTATAACTGCCATGTGCGAAAACCACATATAACTTCAATTACCTTATGTCCCGTCTTTGGCACCATAAAATGTCGCTTATTGCGACAACAGAAATGACATTTCACCACCAATAATACCTCGCCAAGCAAATTAACTGGCGCCACTTATAATTTTATGATGAGATTTTACTGGGTCCGTAATGGAGTGTGTATTTTCGTAGTTTGGCGCATTTTGTCCGCAACGGAAAATATTTTGAGAAGCCTCGTTTTAAATGTTTAATGAAATCCGGTTTTTGGAATTAATTTGAAGATCTGGCTCGGAATTGTGTATGAATTCGGATACAGAAAAGAGTAGAATAACTCTGTAAAAGATAGTATTTGATAAGCATTTTTTCTATTTGTAAAATCCTAAAAAATAGAAAGCTGATTTTTTTCTTTCAAAACTGTATTTCTACTAACTAAAAGGGTGCATCTAATTTTAATCAAAAAGAGAATAATAGTTTTACGTCTTTTTGTTACATTAATTAGAAAGGCTTTCCACCGCATTAGGATGCGCTAAATTTTAAGTGTATTTCAAAGTATTTAGAAAGCTCTGTGCTATTTTAAGCTGAAATTTTTTGTCTGAATGTTTGACAAAATTCGACGAGAAGTGAAATTTTGGATAAACGAAATCAGTTAAATAACCGATTTCAATCAAATTTAAATTTTGTCATTGAAGGTGATGTAGTTTTCAAATGACGTAACAATGCGCTTACGCTACAATTCAAAACGTTATCGAGGATCAATGATTTAAATAATAAAAATTAAAAAATGATTTTTAAATTTTTTTATGACATTAACATTAGTTAAACAAGTGTTTGATAAACTTAAATAGTTTCAAATTATTGTAAAAATTTGATTCCCCCTCCTCTAATTTCAAGTTTGAGTTGGCGAAAAAAAAATAGTTATAAAAGTTAAGAATTATTTTTAAAGATGAATTGTTTAGAAAATAATTGTTATACTATTTAAAATAAGTCGAAAATAATTATTTAAAAAATGAGCTTTGACTATTTAAAATAAGTCGATAATATAATGAATAAGGATTTGTTGAGCTTTATTCAGTATTGAAACATAAATGTATGTAATGATAATTATCTTTTTTTACATAAATATAAAAGAAGGATAAATATATGTTGAGTGAATGTTGCGTCAAGTCAAGACCTACCAAATGCTGAAATGGTCGCAGAACAAAGAATTATTAATAAAAACACTTATCGTTAAATATTTTTTTAAAAAATCATTAAATTATTTTAAAAAACAACAAAATAAATTAAATTCATTCCAATTTCTCTCCTTATAAAAGTTGTAAAGAAGGAGAAAAAAAGTCACATTTAATAGTTTTTACGGAATTTTCAATCACTAAAAGTTTTTTCGGTTAAAAAGCTCTTGATGAAGCAAAATTTTAAAGTTCTAATAATTTTAGTTTTGAAGTAGGTAAATAATTTTAAATTGCATGAAAATGTCGATACCTTAAAGTTTCCTATAATTCGAAATTTTACAGCCATTTTTTTAAAAATAATTATGGAACAATTTTTTGAGGGAATTCGCCTGCATATTTTCGTCACAAAATGTTTTGGGTACATAACTTCGGGTAGCGGCCCTCCAACCCCCCTCGTATTCGAGGATCTAAATTCATCAAAAAAGGGGGAAATTTATTCCAAGAAAATACAATTTTGTGCTTTATTTTATAACTTATATAAAATTGTAATTCAGTGCACTATATACTCACTTCGGAGATCAATCCTTTGAACCATACAGTGTAGTACATGGTTAGTAAAAATCCGATTACTAAAATAAAGGTGGTTTAGGCACACATTTTTTTTCATACTGAGCTTTTAAATTCTATCAGCCAAATAATCTAGAAAACCATATAAATTTCATACAGAGCTTTTAATTTCATCATTACTAAGGTGTGCATTAGGATTCAATGATTGAAAGATAAAATGATTAAAGTGATAAAAGAAAATCTCTCTTTTCTTCATTTTGCCCTTGGAACATGGCCTTTTTTACCCAATGGGTCTTGGTTTGAATTTGGTGGCGTCCTCACACTTTTCAACCGTGTTCAGGAGTAATAGTAAACAGTGCGCATGCGTCGTCGTTGCATGCGTTGCTATGGTGATCGCTGCTGTTTTTTTTTCTTTTCACTAGCAGGCATTTTTAATGTAATAATTTAAAGTATTTTTTATATTNTCCTCACACTTTTCAACCGTGTTCAAGAGTAATAGTAAACAGTGCGCATGCGTCGTCGTTGCATGCGTTGCTATGGCGACCGCTGCTGTTTTTATTTTTATTTTCACTAGCAGGCATTTTTAATGTATTTGCATAATAATAATTTAGAGTACTTTTATATTCTTTTTATTATTATCAACGTATAATGACTGGCTTGAGGGTGATTTCAATATAAATATGAATGCTGAAGAGGGAAAAGTATTTTGTGGATTATTGAAACACATGCATAGACGGGATTTAAAAACCAATCCGAAGACAAACATCAATGGAGGCAGTATTTGCAACCCATAATTTGAAATGTTGTGGCGTTTAACGGAGTCAATCAAGAAAGAAAAAGCATTTGACCATTGGGTTACCAGTTATCGTAATCACAACCTTTTTTATTTTTTTAATATTTTTTCGAAACCAAATGAATACAATATTTCACGATTTCAGATTAAAATTCTATCATTTCAGGCAATTTTCTTTTCTTAAAAGGAATGAACTAGAAAAAAAGGATAGAAAACACACACACACGTTGTTTTTTTAGTGTCAACTTGCAATTTAATTTCTACCTATACACACAAGATAAAATCATTTTTTTAATGCAATTATTTTTTTTAACCTTAATGCAGAAATTTGTTACAACTATATCTCCTTCTGATGTAGGAATATTAAGAGCGTGGTCTTTTTTTATCATTTTTTTTTTCATTTTTATTTCTTCAATGGAATACTGACGTCTTTCAACTTCTTACAATTACTATAACTCATAAGAAATGCTAATACAAAATACCACATACTAAGAATATTATTAGTATATATACATTTTGGAACACAATTATTAATATTTATACATACATTTATTGTTCTTTTTTTTTATAATGTTAAGTGTATGTGAAATACTATACACTCGTCTTAGTAAAAAGTTTAGAAAGTGTTTGTTTTGAGAATAATATTCGGTCTTTATTATTTTGATGATTTAAATTTGTCTACCTTACAAATAAAAAAATTTCTTGAGAATATCGTCAAAGTTTTATGACTTTAAATTTAGTTTATTTTAATTAAAATGTTTCGTCACATTTTCACACTTCCTGACTATAATGCGTTAAAAAAAAATATTTTTTTAAATAAAAATTTGATGGATGCAAGAAATATTTCCTTTTTTTTAAATTCAATTAAGTTTAAACACTCAACTTAGCTTCAAAATTTATTCAACTAAGCTTAGAAAAATAAATAAATAAATGAATTACTAAGACGACATAAAAATATATCATATTTGTCACAATGTGTCCCCTAGTTGACTCTTACCCTCAGTAAGTTCAAGATGGTGGCAAAATCTTATCTCTGAGAAGGATGCAATAATTAAAAATTCAAAATGGTCATAACACTTAACATACCATAACAGGTTAAATGACCATCTAAGAACTTTTGCATCGAAAATGCGCGTATCATCTAATTGCTTTTGCACAGTTTACTTCCTGACTTTTTCTAGCAATTATATACAGTTAATATTCTATTATTATTATTATTATTTTTGTATTTTGTTTGTTTCGAATAATGCTTGTCGTATCCACAACTGGTCATTTGACCGGGAGAACAATTTATTGCTTTATAAGGCTATCGGATCAGAAATTATGATGTAATGCGTGTTCAATATATTGCATTCGATGAGTTGCACGTGTCTGCAAAAACTGTTGCGTAGTCAGTTCAATCAGAATAACTGTGAAGTCAAATTTCAAGCAAGTACCTAAAGTTTTAGATTGGCATTTTTGTGTCAGAAAAAGTGACAAAAGCTAAAGGTTTTGGTAAACAGCAAGATTTTTATCAACTTAAAGGCCTGGTTTCTTAGGACAGGACGCCGTCAGCTGGAAATCAGCGCTAACCTCTGATTGGTCCATTTGTGAGTTTGATAGTATACGTCATCGAACGCTCATCTTGAACTACAATTGCCGTCCAACTCAACTGCAGTTGGATTACAACGTGACGTTAACCACAGAAGCAATGGCGGACAACATCCAACAGCACATTGAAATCAGCCAAGATTTTGATTTTGACATTAAACATAGCTTCTTCATTAAACATAGCACTCTTCATTTAGCTCAGCTATAATGTGTTTTTTCTTGGACAAAGTCATTATTTGTTCTCTAAAACACTGGTCGACAATAACAAAATCAATACAAATTCAAAATAAATATTTGTTTACGTTATTAACGCATGCGCAATGAGAGATAATGTCTGCGTTGGACCGACTGCTCACGCTGAGCTAACAAAAAAGTATTTTTTTGGCGTCAGATCTACGTCAACTTTCCGCTGACGCCCAGATAAGGCGCTAGTTCTAAGAAACCAGGCCTTGAGCTAACAAACCAGTATTTTGTTGGCGTCAGCGTGACGTTGACGTCCCGCTGACGCCCAGATAAGGCGCTTGTCCTAAGAAACCAGACCTTAAGATATGCCAAATAGTATATTGTAACGGCAATAAAACCATCAAAATTTTTTCTAAATGTTAAAAATATGTTTGCGGAAAATGTACAATGGAAACTCCCAGTAAATGTAAAAAATGCATTGAGCAATGAATTTAATATTCTTATTCTTTGTGTTACATAAAAATTTTCAATATGCAATTTTGTTTAATTGTGATAAAGTTTTTTTTTTAAGTTTATTTCCTTCCTAACATCCATATTTCACACATTCAATCAAGAAACATAAAGTCTGGACATTTGATCGGCTATGGTAGAATAAGGTATATATTAAGTGCTGCTATGTTTAGTGTTAAGCAAAAAAATTTCAAAGATTTCACTGATGTTTCCTATTACTTTCACATTGTACTTTTTTATACATAAAATTAACTCACACATTTTCTAAGTAATATTTTCCCAAGTATTTATTTTCAGTAATGGACAAAACACACTCAGCAGAAAAAGAAATATTTCACATATCAGACATTTGGGCCAAAAGCTAAGTAGGTGAGAATGCTTGTAGGGGAAGATTAAAGAGTTTACTTGATTGTCAGTTATAACATAGAGATTAGAGGACTTAAGTTGCCACGCCCACCCAACAGAGGAGAAATGTTGATCCAAAAGAGAAGAGGGAGGGAAGATTCTCCAATCTTATTTTCTTTTCTTTGAGATGTTCTGAATTCGAGGCACGAGATAACGTAACAAGCCACTCTCTTAAAACGATACACCCTTTTCTTCTCATTGATCTTTTCCTCATGGGCCAGCTTTTTGCTCACTTTGTTCATTCTTAGGGTTTCAGAGTTAGTTTAGTTTTTTTTATTCAAGAAATGAGAACAGAAGATGGTGAATAAAAGGAAAAGAAAAATTTATTTTGTCTACCTTTATTCTTATGAATAGATTTTATGTTTGATATACATTAAAACAGTTTCTTACGTTATGATTATATCAATATGAAGATTATATCAAAATTGTTCGAAACATTTCAAAATGTTTTCTATAAAAAATTGTGTTAAAATTTAATTCATTTGTACGATAAATAATTTTTTGAAACTGATGCAGGAAGATTACAGTTCAGTTACAAGTGAATTAATTATCAATAACTTAATTACATAAATTTAAACTTCCATACATTCATAGGTTATGCTTTTTTAACCCAATGTTTTAATTTTTTATGCATATAATTTTTTTAGATTTTGCTTTTTTAAATGCGTATTTTTCTTACCTCGTAGCAAATACTTATCATGACATAATGCATATTTGTGCAATTAGGAGTATAATATTTTATCGAGCTCAATACCCGTTCTTTGTAAGAACTAAGAAAGAATCATGAATAATGTGTGAATCAGTATGCATATACCGACACCATTATTCTATCAAAAAACTCCAATATTTTTATTATATTTATTTTAATAATAATTTATTAATTAAATAATGATAACTAATTAATTAATGAAAATTAATCAATTAAATAGATAAATAATAATGAAGTAAAAATCAATTAAATAGTTATTTAATACCAATTATTTAATAATAATTATTATTATTTAATAATAATTATTTAATAATAATTATTTAATACCAATTATTCAATAATAATTAATTAAAAAATTTCCAATATTGATTATTTTTATTCGTATTCATTAAATCACGGACAAAACTATAAAGCATACACCGGCAGCCAATTAACTTTAAAATAATTCATTAATTAATTTTTGCTATTATTACCGTTTGTAAGCCTTCCCGATTACTTTATCTATAAGATTTAGCAAAACAACACGTTCATAAGACTCATAAAAATGAAGTTAAATTCGACTCCGAAATCCATGCGACCCACTCATAATCGTCAGCCTTTACTAGAATTAAGCAATTTTTTCGATGAATTTGTACTTAAGTACAGAACTCATTTTTTTTTTCATTTCAAGTAGCGTTCACTTTATACTATTTACATTCATGGAAACACGTTTCGAAAGCTTAACTGTAATCTAATTAAACATCTAGTTTCAAATAGTTTTTCGAAATACTCATTCAGTGATGGAGCTTTCTGATACTTAATGGTTTAACATTAGGGATCAATAATGTATTAATAATAATTAATGATTAAAGAGCGGGAAAAGATCAAACAGAGCTATAATATAAAAGTTTTTTTTTTAATTTTTTTTTTACATTTATTGGCAAATTGGGCCTTAGTTTGGGTTTCATGGCGTCTATGGGACCAGAGAGATCCATCAATACTTCTTGAGTTGTGAATAAAAGAGAATTTAATCATTTGAACGATATTTTTGTTCTTATTGTTTTAATTAAGAGTCAGAAATTCTAACCTGCAGTTCATAATGGATAGTTTTCAAGACTAATTCAGGTGAATATCACAAATAAAGAGGGTCTCAAACTGATTGACACGGTTCCAAAGGTTAGAGTTGAAGCAAGGAAGAAAAACGTTGCCAATGGGTAACCTGTGATCGCCTTGCGGCGATTTAAATTTTTTTTTTCAACTTAAAAAGAGCAAATGAATTCAATTTAAAAAGATTTCACGGTTTATCAATGAACTCATAATTAAGTTTAAAAAAAACTTTCCCTATTCTTAGAATAGTTATTTTTTCTTCCTTAAAATAATTCCGTAACTGTTTTACAAATCCCGTAACAGTATCTGCAGAACTTTAGGCATTTTACTTTATAATTTTTTTTTTCACTCTTACTTTTTTTTTATCTCGGAAATAACAAACATATCCGTCGACGGAGTATTTTGGATTTTTTTTTTTTGAACTCATGGAATTGTCAGAAATTTGTGTTCAAGAAAACATGCTATGATAAAAATTCGTGTTTTACGCTAACCACCACCCCCTTGAACTAACAAATAGATTTTTTTTTAACGAATTTAATGATTGGGGGTTAAAATGACTCCTTACAGTCACCGTCTAAATTATAGGATCCTATCATTACAGGATATTTGTGGAGTTGTAAGAGAGATACACAGACGAGTTCTTCTTTTTATTGTAGATTCTACAATATTTTGTATGTTCGATATGTAAATTTATTGCATACACATTTTAGCCATCAATTTTTCTATAAATTTGATTTATTCAAATCACTATATTTGTCTTCAGGTAAAAGTGTTTTCAAGGTGATTCAAATCACGNCGGCGAATGTCAGCAATCACATAGTCGCTTTGGTGAATGTCCAATATATTTGTTATATCCGATTTGATATTAATTTATTCGTTGATCTTATTATATTTATCCGATGTCGTAATATCTGCCGGGGATAGATTGGGAAAAACATAAGTGCTCGGAGTACTGGTTAAATGCATACTGGGCAGTGGCACTTGATCTTAAAAAAACATTGATGTAGGGTATACCGGGCAAATATATAGCGTGCAGTGGCACTGAACCTAAAAAACATTAGTGTAGGGTATACCGGGCAGTAGCACTTAACTGGACCTAGTATCTATTTCGGACTTTTACCAAATCGACTATGGGATTGTGACCATACAGATGTATTTTATTTTAGTATATTAACTTTGTATACAGGTATATTTCTGTACATCTGTCTTCGGAGGTGGAAAAACAGCTTTTATGGGTTTCATTTATGTAAATCTAATTTTCCTGTATGTACAAAATGTATAATTTTAATTCATGATGAAATTAATGAAATTGATGATAAAATGCGTCTCCTCATAAAATGAAAGATAGTATCTTAATTATTAACTGAGGTCTGAATTAAGAGAATAATTTACTAGCTAAATAAACAACTTGTAAAAAATAGCCACTTTATGCATAGTCAGTAATTATAAAAAGAATTTCTTGCACCTCTAATTTCTAGCAAACACATATTTTTTAGTTTTAAATATTTAATAAATGTGAAGTTTTTTGTCTACCCTTGCTTTTATGGCAGCAGCTTCCCTGCTTTAGCGGTCTTCCTATTAGAACCATGCATTGAAATCTGTTTGACATAGAATATAAGAACTTTTCCCAATGTATTGGTAGCTTTAAACTAATTTTTAAGAGTTAAACCATCATCATAGTTGGCAAGACAGCCCAATGTGGGCCAGTGCCTTTCTCTGAAGATTTCTCCATAATGATTTCCGAATTATCTTTGATCCCCAATTCTTTTCATTAATTGCAAGAAAATCTAACTCCAGCGAGTCAGCCCATCTCAACCGCGGCCTTCCCAGCTTTCTTGTTCCAGTGGGTTTAAAAAGCAGCATCTCTTTTATTGTATTGTCATCACTCATTCGAATCACGTGGGCCATCCAATTCATTCTATTTTTGTGTATTTAATAATATCGGGTAGTTTATAAATCGTGTACAGTTCAAAGTTAAATCTCCCTCGCCAGTTATTGCTTACATTTACACCACCAAGTATACTCCGCAAAATCCTTCTCTCAAATATTGTGATACGATTATCCTTCCGTTTTGTCATGCTCCAAGTTTCAGAAGCGTATACCAAGACTGGCCTGACAAGAGTTTTGTAGATTAAGAACTTCGTTTTTCTAGACAGAAACCTAGATTTAGTAAATCTTCTCAGCCCATAGACTATTTCCCAGATAGAGTCTGTTTTTTATTTCAGGGGTCATTCTGTTGTCAATAGTAATAATTGATTTAAGAGTTAAAATGTGGTTTTATTTTTTTTTATCATTCTCTTTCTTGCATTGCTTGAAAAGAAAAGCTAGCCTTTTTTTATTAAGAATTCAGAAATTAGTATACGAGTTAAATGCTTGCACAACAATTTCTAAACAATATCATTACTTTAGAAAGATTCTATATTTTATTCAAAGTGCGTGTATGCGTGAGCGATCATAGGAATGAAGTACAGTACGCGGAATAATTGCTTTCTCTCTCTCCCTATGTTTTTTTCCCCTTCTTTTTGTCAAATAGGATAATTTTGGCAAAGTTTAAACTCTATGGAAATATAAAGTTTAATTTCCTGCATTAAATATGAGACATGTAGAACTATCTTCCCTCTAGAGCTTGTTAAATAAACTTGTTCTTCCATTTTAAAAGCTCGGAAAGTTTTGCGGGTTTTAAAAACATTTTTTTTCTACTTTGCGTTGAAATATATTGCGTTGAAAACTTACAGGAAAACATGCTATTATATTTATTAGCAGGCAATAAAAATTTTTTCGATAAAAACTATTTGTGATGAAAAATGTAGGATATGGCATGAGTTTGGGAATGTAGATTGAAATTAAGTTCAGTTTATGACGGCATCAATATTAATGCGTTCTGTGCTTATTTTATTTTATAAACTACTAAACAACGCATACGTTTTCAAGGTGAATGTAGATTTCATCTTCTACTTTTAAATTTTGTCTTCCAGCCTAAAACTACCTAGGAAACTTATTCATTATTAAAACATGAAACTCGTGTTTTATTAATTTATTTGTTTTTATTAGATCCATATTTTATTACAAATTTATACCACGTTTTAAGAAAATGAAATTATATTTCATAGTATTTTAAGGATTAATTTTTAAAAAAAAATTTCCCCTTCTATCACATTTCCATTCTATTTTTTTCTTCTTTAGAATTTTTTTCCCTTTTCGATTCCCATTGGAATGACCGAACTCCAGCAAATAAATTTTGATTCACCTTTGAAAAGATTTACGGAGTTTTCTGGGATTCTTGGTTGAGGCATATGCTACCGTGGATGAAGGGAAATCAAGAGAATGTCAGATTTCACCGGTGAATGTCAAAAATCACACAGTTGCGTCGGTGAATGTCCGAAATATTTGTTTCCGATTTATGTTAATTTATTCCTTTATATTATTATATTTATTCGTTATTTTAATATCTGCTGAGGGTAGATTAGGAAAAACATCAGTGTTTGGAGTACCGGTAAATTGCATACTGGGCAGTTGCACTTGACCTTAAAAAAAACATTGATGTAGAGAGCATACCGGGCAAATGTATACCGGGCAGTGGCAATGAACCTTAAAAAAAACATCAGTAAAGGGTATATGGGGCAAATGTATACCGGGCAGTGGCAATGAACCTTAAAAAAAACATCAACAAAGGGTATATGGGGCAAATGTATACCGGGCAGTGGCAATGAACCTTAAAAAAAACATCAATAAAGGGTATACCGGGCAGTGGCACATAACTGGATCTGGTATATATTTTGGACATTTACCATAGCGACTATGTAATTGTCAACATTCATCGGCGGAAGTGGACACCGATTTCGGTCAATCACAGTAATATATATACGTCACTCCAAATATTTGTTAAAGTGCGTCGGATAAACATACCGATCATGTAAAAATATTTAAAAAAATTACCGTTGACTGTAAAGACCAGAAACTTGAATAAAATACAGTAGGAAATATTATTTGGTGACGTGTTTCCAATATTACCTATTGAACTAAACGTAAATTGAATTACATAAGCCGTGACTGCGAGCATTAATTTGCGAAGACATTGCGTAAACAATTCGTTGGGCCAATTCAGGCTCGCAAACAAGAATGCACAAAAATTCGATCTAAAAGCTTTTTGTTTTCCAACGAGGTGAACCGGGTTCGAAGCCCAGTGCTGGCTAATCGATACGAATTTCGGACTGACCACAGTGATGTAAAATATCCACAGTGGTAGACGGATTATGGGTTAGAGTACCCTTGTTGTCAGGCTAACCGTGAGATGTTTTCGTAGTTTTCTTCCCTCCATGTAATGCAAATGCGGGTTAGTTCTATACAAAAGTCCTCCACGAAGGCAAATTTCTCCCAATACTTTATCCAGGATAACTCTTGGTCCAGGTTCCCTTGTCTAATAAAAAGCTCTCTCTTTTTCGCATATTTTTATCATATTACGCATTTTTTTTTATTATATTTTATTATATATTACTCATTATCGCATTTTTTTTATTATTTTATTAATATGTATTATTATATATCTATTTTTATTATGTACTTAATTATTTCTTGACAAATTTTTAACTAGTTTATGACAGTAACCTTTTCAGAAATGAATTGTTATTTTATTAAATAAAAATGTTTTTTTAATTCAAATTTGCAAAATTCTTCATTTTTTGTAAAATTTATTAACGAACCATTTGCCCGTCAGTTATTGATTTTACTTTATTTGGGAAATTTTAAAGTTAAATTTCGCAAAAATATGCCCTTACCCTCTATTATTCTGTCATACAAATTTCGGTAAAATATTTTTCAGCAATGAAAAAGAGATTGCTTTGTATACATTATATTTTCATATCGAATTTACGAAAAGAAGTGACCCAGACCCACATTCCAATGCGATCGTAGAATCCTTATTCAGCAGATAAAAATCTCCTTTGTCTCAATGTTAAGAAAATAAAAAGTCTCGTTCCCTCTGTTTCTACCACAAAATATGCAGTTAGAGGAAGTTATATTCTCAACCGTATTAGCCAATGACAGGCCACGGTGACTATAGCCGCACGCCGTCTATCCAATGGGAATTGTATCGTTCTCGTAAAAACTTGGTTACGTAGCCATTTTGACGTGACTTTAAGGGAAAAAATCCTACTGGCTGCCTAAACGTCACGTAATCTTTTTTTTTCTCCTTCCTTTATTTTTTTTTTTTTTTTTTTTTTTTNTTTATTTTTTTTTTTTTATGAAGGTTTTAGATCTCGACTTCAGCGTCCACTTCCTTCGTCTTTCTTTTTTTTTATAAAAAAAAATAAAAGAAGAAAGAACATTTATGTGATCTTGTTTTATAAAAGAAGTAAGGAAAAAAGATTTCGAATTTTGCTGAATTATAAATTGGACGAAAGATATTTTTATTGCGTTGTTTTCTGCGGCAACTTTTGAAACATTTTTTAGTTCATAATTTGAGACTAAAAAGGAAATTGTATATATATAAAATTTTTTTTTTTTTGTTTTATTTTCCTCTCAGAAAAAAAATTCTAATGAATGTTTCATAAATACTTTCATTATAAAACCATCATTTAAGAAGTTTATTACTTTTTAGTTAAACCAAACTCTTTCTGTTTATTTAAATAACAGCCGATATTTTTTGGGAAAGCAGCTTAAAACTCATGAGAATTAAATAACATTTTGGAAATTTCAATATGAAATAATGATGTCTTTATACCTTTTTATAGGTAGAATGTACGATAAATATTTAAAAAATAGTAAATTGGAATCATGAAGTATAAGAAATATTTTTTTAAACATGTTAAAGCTTAAATAGAAATCAAAGCAGTGCTACGTTTGTTTAAAAAAAACACAACTATCTTTATATTTTTGAACCTAAGTTACCTGTTGCATTAAAGTTTGAAGATCCACCAGTAGACTGATCGTAAAGACACGGTTCTCCCAGTAGAACACCGGCATCACTCGCAGCGGTCAGTAAGCACGTGTGTGACCACTTTGATCAGCCTGCGTAGGGACCGAGGGTGCGCGGGACAAGGGAGCCATCCCCTCTGCAGAAGATCGAAATTGCGATGCAAGTCTTCGGATTATCCTCAGAGATGTTTCCCAGACTGTCGCCAATAGCCCATTGTACAGTCCCTGGTTAAATTATTAGACACACTTAGGATTATATGTAAAATCTTCATTATCATGTAATATTATACAGTTTTATTGTTGTACACAACTTAAACCGGTTTGCACTTCTTTACGTCCGTGTATTAATTGGTTAAATTAGACTATATATAATATAAATTAGACGATATATTATATAAATTTAGAATATATACTATATCAGGTATTATATTAGTATATTATAATAATTCGATCAAATTATTATAGACTCACTGTAGTTTTTTAATAATGACATGTTTTGCATGAGTTCATACGCAATACTTTTATATTTAAGCATAAATGTAATGGGTATTATTCAAGAGATTTTTATATACTTCCTATTTGTATTAATTTTTAACGTATTGCGTTACAATGTTGACTAATTAATATACAAACCTAAAAAAGTGCAAACCGGTTTCAGTGGTTTAAAAACAATAAAGCTGTATAGTATTTATAGTATATAAGATTTTATATAGAATATTTAGTGAGTACAATAATTTGGCCAGTGACTGTATAGCTCTAGCGCAACGTAAATAAAGTACCTGAAAAGTGATTTTTTAGGTAAATAATCAGGTATAAACATCACTTGGTTTATCTAGAACACATCAAGCAAGATTTTTCGGATTTCTGCCTGTATTGTCCTCTTACCAGTTGTAAATTCCCGAGGTTTCAGAACAATTTATAAACAATAAAACTCTTTTTTTTTTTCATGAAAGAGTGGCTTTCAGAGTGATCGAACAGTGGCTTTTTGTGTTGATGACTTTCTGGTGACCCAGAAACAAGACTGAGCATGTAACTTTGCTCCAGTTTATGTCAATTGTCTGAATTATTTTTAATTTTTTTTCGCTTCTAGCAGAGATAAATAGAGTCATCATTTTTTCGCAGCAATAGTTAAAACATAAGATTTTTCTTAAGCGGTTTTGAAAAGTTTTCATCTCCTTATAGAGCTGTAACCGATGTTGCAAGCAAGCAAGTCAATATCCTAAGAAAAAGGCTCTTTAGTTTATGTGGCTTCAGCTGTTCATTAGTTTGTTCCTTGTAATCATTCAACTTATGCCGATATTTCATTTGACCTCAATCAGGGATAGAATTTTTAATTTCTTTTCCAGTGTGTAAAATATGCACAGATGTCATTGATTTTTCTTTATTAAACCACAACAATCAAAATTTTCACTCAATAAACTTAAATACCGCACCTATATGTACAAAAAAATGACCGCAAAATGAAGGGGGTAGCCGCAGTCTGAGAAATATGAACAACCTCACTTTAATCAGGAGAGCAATCCAAAGTTTTGAACCCCTTAATGTTAATACTACTTTTTGCGTACGTGGTCATATCTCGAGCACTTTTAAAGCAAATTTAAAAACTTTTGCACGCAATTATAAAGTTCGCTAATTGAAAGAAAATTCCCGGCAAAAAATAAATTCTAGTAAATATTTATTTAAATACGTTTCTAGTAAATACGAAAAATTTTGTATTGCTAACGCATGCAAATTTCTACGTCATTTTAAAGTATGTAATTTTACGTGGCAAAATACAAACTTTGAGTGAAACGAATGAATAGTTCCTGAGTAATAGAATTTTGAATATACGACTTTGTCAAGAACTTTTCAATTGAAATTGTTCTTTGAAATTTAAAATTTCAAAGAATAATTTAAATTTTTTTCCAACTATTATTTAATATTAACATCAAGGGGTTCAAACTTTGAATCGTTCTCCAGACCAAAATATGGGGTTCATTTATCCCAGATTGCAACTGCTCCCTATAGTTTAGGGGTCAGAAATCCGATTCCGTTGTTAAAAAAAATATGTTTATACAGAGAAAATGCGTTTTTATATTTGATTTCGTAAGTTAAAATATCGTCTGCACTAATTAATTAGCATAATTGTTCTTCCTCGTACCATTAAAATTGAGTCCTAGAACGTGAAGATCCGATCATTAGAACAAAAGTTATCCCGGGTGGTCAGGGTTTTTTTTTTGGGGGGGGGGGCACTACATTACGCCCAAACCAATAGTAATGAAAATCATTACTATTGGTTTGACTTTTATAAGCGACTTCTAGACATTTGAGGGAAAAAAATTTAAATATTTTAGTTCATAAAATTAGTTTTCTAGTAGTAGTGAGTTACCAAACTTTGATGTAATTTTTCATAGTTTTCAAATACATCAGTATTTTTACTGTATCTTCTATAAATAAGAAGATAGAAGTGTGGCAAAGAAAAATAAAGAGAAATTACAGTGAAGGATTAGATCAAAAAAGTCTGCTAGTAAAGCGAGCCAAAAAAGTGATAGAATCTGTCTATGTATAACATATTTGTCTTACGCGTCAACAAAACTGCAGGTATTTCTTTGTCTAGTTTGGCAACACTTGACTCAGAAAATAAGTTTTTATTTTTTACACAAATAGCAGATTCAGATAGGACATTATGAGATATATAAAGTACGAAAATGCATTTATTGTATTTTAATTGTTTACAAATTAATGAATAAAAATTAAATAATTCAAGTAAAAATTAAATAATCAATAAATTCAAGTTTGTTTTTATATATCGTTTTTTTTTGGGGGGGGCACTCCGCATTTCCACATGGTTTTGAAAATATCCATGTTTTAAATGAGCTCTTCATTTGTGCTATTTGATCACAAATCTAAGAGAGGGTTTTTTATCTATTTTTTATATTACTATTTTTTTATAGTTTTTTCAATAGTTGTTACTAAGCTTTTTTACGGGGCTTCGAAAATCCTGATATTTTTAATCCGGAATTATAACGACTTGCGATTTTCTTCGAATCTGGTATTTCAATCATTACTTTTGACGTGCATTATTTGTGCCGATTTCATCATCAACTCATGTTACTTTTCCATCCTGTTTTTTTTTTTGCAGTTATTATTTATTTTCCAGTTTTCCCCCCTTTTTAAATATTATTGTTCTATCTCTTAATTATATTTTTACTTAGAGCAGGGTAGCCGCGCACCTGGAAAGTCATGAAAAATCATGGAAAGTCATGAATTTCGGTATTAAACAAAATTTTTCGTGAAATGTCATGATTTAATCTTTTTTTTTTAAATCATGGAAAGTCATGGATTTAGATCGCCAAAAAATCTAATTTTTAAAATAGAATTTACTCTCCTCCCCCTCATAACTCCACAGTGTTCCAACTATCTGAATTTGTAACAAAATCCCAGCTCACAGAATAAATTAAAATATGAAAATTTTTTATCATGTTCTTTTAAAATTATGATGTTCTTTCAAAAAAATGAATGAAAGCACAACATTTCTAAGAGAGAATTATCTTTTAAACTTCCTGTTATTTCAGAATTTTTATTATTTATTTTATCAATTTAAAATTCTAACTGAAGCAAGCCAGTCATTGGCGATTTTTTTTAATTCTGAAATGAGAACAGAAAATCAGGAATATTTCTTTCCTTTCCCATGAACAAGAAAAGTATCTCAAGAATATAATTCTTTTGAAAAGAAATGAAAAAATTATTCGCTTTTGTATTTTTTTCCAGCAATTTTATTGCTTCAACTCTTTCTTTACTCTGTTTTTTAAATTTAAAATCTATAAATATGAAGATACAGAGACAAACAGTTTTGGTTATACCTATCATTTTAATTAATGTCATTATAATGCTTTTTGAAATTTAGTGTTGCGTTTTTGTCGGAGAAAATAGTAACTCGTTAAGTCAGGAAAAATTCTTGAAATTAGTCATGGATTTGAAAATCTAAAATGTAGCAGATACCCTGTATTTTGATTTCTTTAAATACAATATTATTATTAAACGTAAAATTCGAATGTTAGTTTTAAACTATTTAATGTTTTGAGCTTTGTTTCTACTTTTTTGTAGTTTAAAAAATGTTTTTAATATTTAACATTCATAAAATATCTTATGAATCACTAAATATAAATATCCTGAGGTTAAAAGTATTCTGTACTTAATCTTAACTGAATGTTGAATCGTATTTTGAGCTATAATGCTTTTGTTTTATTTTGAATCATTTTAGACAGCATACAATTTCTTTAATTTAAATATATAATTTGCATTTATGTTGCTCAATAAAAAATTTATCTTTTTTTTATTTTTTACTTTCATTCAAGAACATGACAGTTGATTTACTTTAAAATACACTTTTGTGTTACATGATGTGATAGAAACTATTACTATTTTTTATTCATTCCTATTTTTTAGATAAATTTATTTCTTTTTTGATAAAAAGGAGTTTTTTTTCTTCTTTTACAAAGTATCAGTTTGGTTTTCTTTAATTTTTAATGAATTATAATTGTTTAAAAGAATTTGATTTTATGTAAATACATTACTAAGTTGACTGATAAAAAAAGGAATTAAGATAATTAAAAAAAGATTGCAATTCTTGTAAGGCGTGTACCTAAGCCTCTATTTTGAAATACCTAAGTCTACATTTTGAAAGTTAATATTATTATAGTTTCTAACTTAAACTTATATATATATATTTTATGTTGTTTGATTAGGTGCTTTCAAAAAAGGAGTAATGATTCATCGAAATTTTCATCATTTACGTATCACTTAAAAAAATCGAAATTCAAATAATTTTTTTGGAAGTAGGATTTTGGAAACACCCCACAGTTCACAAAATTAATGTGTTTTTTCACTTTTATATGAATAAAAGAATAAACTGAGTTTAATCCCTTTTAACTTTTCGCAACTGAAAAATGATCATTGAATATTAGGAGTTAAAATTTAGAAATGCTGTATGGTTGCACTAACTGAAAGTGAGGTATACTTTTGATAAGTTTGGTATACTTGCCAAGTTAAACGCCGAATCATTAAATTACAATTAAAAAAAGCTACTTTTGGTCCTTTTAAAATTTGAATAATCAATAAAAGCCATAAAAGCAGGATATTTGATACGAACTAAAATTACACCTCTTCGAGTGTGAAGTGTCTACAACGGCATGAGATCACATTATTGGCAAACGGGATTCTGTGCAGTTCTCAAACCCTAACATCCTTAGAATTGTGTTTTCTTCTAAAAATGATAAAAGGAAGAAATTGTTTTTATAGATTATCGTACCTATCAACGCTCAAAAGATAATAATGATAATAAAAATAATAATGTGTTCAGCGTCGTAGATCCATGTCAAATGATATTTATTTATTTACAGTCCCTGGCCAAATTATTAGACACACTATAAGATTCCATGTAAAAACTTAATTATCAGTATATACTATACAACTTCATTGTTTTTACGAGATTGAAACCGGTTTGCACTTGTTTACGTTCGTGTGACAATGGGTTAAAGTTGGCTATCTGTAATATAAATTCTACGATTGGATAAATTAGACAATATATTATATAAATATAGAATATTTATTATATCAGGTATTATATTAGTATATTATAATAATTAGACCCAATTGTTAGGCTCAGTGTAGTTTTTTAATAATGACATGTTTTGCACGAGTTTATGTGCAATATTTTTATACTTAAATATACGTGTAATGGGCTTTTATTCAGGAAATTTTTTACGTACTTCCCATTTGTATTTATTTTTAGTCTATTGCATTGTAATGTTAACCCAGTGATTCCCAACCACTGTGCCGCGCACTTTTGTGTGCCGCCAAATTCTTAAAATGTACCGCCAAATATTAGAAATGATACAATAAAAATTAATTATAATGCTCTTTTTATTATGAGTAAAGTTTAAATTAAAGAAAAGTGTATAGATATATATATATTTAATAATTTTTCCACGCTTTAACCACGNTTTCTATACTACTATTAATGTCTGATAATTTCTTTTTATGTTGTTTAATACCTTACTATGTGTTGTATATTGTGGGTAAGTTTCATAAAATTCCATGTGTAATTTCTTGAGTTATCGCGATTTTTGTGAATTTTCCTTAATTTATGATAACCAGTGTATTAACTTTCAAACGGAAATAAAAGCTAATCATTAAAGTAAGCTATGCAATTAATAAGCAAATTAAGAATGGATGACTAAAAAACAAATATATAAAAAACAAATTGACAAAGGATAACTAACAAAAAAATAAGCTAGCAATTAATAATCAGCAAAAAGACTAGTTAACAAGAAAATAACAGTTAATATAAAAAAAACTAACAGTCAAGACCTACAGAAAACAAACTAACATTTAATAACTAGCAAAAAAATAAAAAAATAACTGTTACTAAGTAATAAGAAATTAGTTGAAAGAAATAATTATTCCCTTAATAAACGTGCTTTTGTAGTACATATTATTTTATTTCAAATTCAAAATTATTATCACAAACTACTTAACACAGTGTATTATAGGTAAGTAAACAACTTTTAATTTAATTTTTTTCATTGTGTGCCGTCAAATTTCGAAATCGTTAAAATTGTGCCGCAACAAAAAAAAAGGTTGAGAATCATTGTGTTAGCCCATTGATAGATGAGAGCAAGCAAATGCAAACCGGTTTCCTCCGTGTAAAAATACAGCTCTATAGTATCCCCTGACAGTTAAGATTTTACATAGAATCTTAAAGTGCGTCTGATAATTTGCCAGGGACTATAGAGACTTATCTCTTTCTCTCTGACATAACTTTTTTTTATAAAGAATAAAAACTTTAATAAGAAATATGGACAAAAATAATAATAATAAATTTCTATTTAAGAAAAAGCCGATTATTGTTACATTATATGGAATTTTCCTGTTCACGCATTATAACATAAATGAAGCAATGCAAAGAAGGAAAGAAAAAGCTTTTATTTCCTCGAACATTCTTTCACTTCCTCTCGAGTGCCGTAACGCAGCAATTATTTGGAAAGTGTGTAGCGAATTTAACGCTCAACCGGAAAATTGGACGAAGAAGTAATTTTTTCCAGAGCCTAAAAGAGTTGTTCTTTGAAAAAAGAAATAAACAACCGTAGGGAAACGGGGTGACAAATCTTCCAAGAATTAAATAACTGATGACACACGGGATAGAGGAGGGAGGAAAAATATTTCCGAAAAGTATTTACGAAGCAATTCAAACACATATTCAAAACACTATAAACATTGCAAATGGTAAAAGTGTGCGAAAATTACTTATGAAGAAAACAAATTACACGAAGAATGAGAATTTTTCAACAAAAAAAAGAAAAGAAAAAAAAACAATCCCACACGCTATTTTTGTTTTAAAAAAGGAGGACATTTGAAAAAAATAAAAGTAAAATGTTTTTCTTAGTTACCATAAACGAATAAGTAAGCAAAAGTAATGATAATCATTTTTCTTTCGGGGATTTGATGATTATTTCTATTCTTATAAATAATGCATCCAATAATGTAGGGATTATGAAAGAACAATTTTCGTTTTTCGAAATGGTAAATAAGGGTATCAAGAAATTTATACCAAAAATTAATTCTGTGTAATCTATCATTCGATTTTATAAAAAAATTATTATCAAAGAACGCAAAAGAAAACAATCATGCCTCAAATTTTTTATTTAGCTATGAAAGAATGAAAATTCAAGAGATTGTTGTTGTCAATTTTACCCGGCTTTTAATTCTGCATAATTTATATTATAACTACCGCTTAACATAGATTAATACTACTTTTTTTTGTATAAGATTTGTATTTAATTCTTTTTTGTATTAGAGATTAGATTAGAATTACATTTCCTTTCTTAAAAAATCTGTTGATTTTTTGCATTTTTTTTTTTTAAATTAATAAAGGAAACGGCTAAGTAAGGACAGAAAAGGTTTCTTAACATGTATTAAATTTTTTTTTCTTTAATCACCGTTGAATAGCTGACTAAATTCTGAGTTTGCAACTGTCGCCGTTCACATTCGTATCCGTATAATTTAAACTTAACCCAAAAGACAAGGGAACTCCTGGATCCAGCATTAGGGCAAGTTAGCCTTCCCGTAGGATTTTTTTGATGTAACTAACCCACATTTGCGTTCTATGGAGAGGAAAACAATGAAAACCTCCCGTTATCGATCGGCATCAAGGGGATTCTAACCCATGATCCGCCTACAACTGAAGATATTTCACGTGAGCACTGTGGACGGTGCTAGCCGAGAGTATTAAATAGCCACCACGGGGATTCGAACCTGGTTCGCCTCATATGGAGGCGAACGTTCTATCCCCTGAGCCATCGAAACTTTTTTTTACGTGTATGTAAACTTTAACATTGTAAGATAATTTTTTTAATTTTTATAATCTTATGGCGTGTAATATGCTAAAATGATTTTCCGTAAACCATACTTTTAGAAAAAACTGCAACGACAAAAACAGATTAATTGGAATTACTTTTAAAAGCATATGAGCCGTGGTGGCTCAGGTATTAGAGCGTTCGCCTTCTAATGAGGTGAACCGGGTTCGAATCTCAGCGCTGGCTCATCGATACGAATTCCTTATCTGACTCGCACCGACCACAGTGCTCTCGTAAAACTAACCTCAGTGGTAGACGGATCATGGGTTAAAGTCCCCTTGTAATCAGGCTAACCGTGGGAGGTTTTCTGTGGGTTTTTCTCTCCATGTAACGCAAATGTGAGTTAGTTCCATCAAAAAGTCTTCCACGAAATTCAGTCCCTGTCATTATTTCTCGTAAAGCTATCCTCTGTGGTTCGGATCATGGGTTAAAGTCAACTTGTAATCAAGCTAACCGTGGGAGGTTTTCTGTGGGTTTTTTCTCCATGTAAGGCAAATGTGAGTTAGTTCCATCAGAAAGTTTTCCACGGAAGCAAATTTCTCCCAATACTTGAAGCAGGAGTTCCCTTGTCTTCTGGATTGAGTTTAAAATTACAAGGCTACGGAGTTGAATATTGGTAGCCGTAAACCCAAAAATTAGGTTGACAGTTCAACGAAGATTATAATTATAGTTATAATATTTGAAGTATATGAAAATTCTCTCTCTCTCTCTCTCTCTCTCTATATATATATATATATATATATATA
>NC_092207.1:6733848-6759708 GCF_043381705.1 Parasteatoda tepidariorum | reverse complement strand
TGTCGACAAACACCAAATACGTCGGTGAAAGATCGAATATTTCATTACATTCTTGTACATTCGGACCCTCACCGGTGTATGTCGACAATCACAGATATGCTTTGGTGAATGTCCGAAATATTTATTACATTCGATTTGATATGAATTTATTCTTGGATATAATTACATTTATTTGATATTTTAACCCTGCACTGATGTTTTTTTAAGGTTAAGTGCCGCTGCTCGGTATATATTTGCCCAGTATACCTTACACTGATGTTTTTTTAAGGTTAAGTGCCGCTGCCCGGTATTCATTTGTCCGGTATACCCTACACTGATGTTTTTTAAGGTCAAGTGCCATTGCCGGGTATGTATTTTCCCGATACTCCAAACACTGATGTTTCTTCTTATCTATCGTCAGTAAATATTAAAATATAGAATAAATATAAATATATCAAATAAATATAATAATATTAACGAATAAGTTAATATAAAATCGGATATAACAAATATTGCCGACATTCACCAAAGCGACTATGTGATTGCTGACATTCACCGGTGAGAGTCAGAAATGAGGGTATTTAGCAAATATTTCGGACATACACCAAGCGACTACGTGAATGTTGAGATTCAACGGTGAATGTCGACATTCACCAGATTTCGGTGTTTCACCGTAACATATATATATCAATTACTGAATGCGTTTACAACCGTTAGGTTTATTCTATTCAATTTTATAAATGACTCGCCATTTAAATTGTATTTATAAAATTTAAATGTAGTAGAATGGTTGCATTCCATTATGCACCTTTTAGTAAAAGAATATGTGAATCGATTACAAAAAAATACTATTTAGCATGTATGTTACGGTGAATAATTGAAATGGGTGGCTGTTGACTTTCACCGGTGAATGCTGACAATCGCATATACGCTTTGGTAAACATCCGAAATATATACTGGGTCTAGTTATGTGCCACTGCAAGGTGTACATTTGCCCGGTATGCCCTACATCAATGTTTTTTATGATTTAGTACCACTGCTTGGTGTACATTTGCCTGGTATGCAATGTTTTTTAAGGTTCAGTACCACTGCTTGGTGTACATTTGCCCGGTATGCCCTACATCAATGTATTTTAAGGTTCAGTATCACTGCTTGGTGTACATTTGCCCGGTATGCCCTACATCAATGTTTTTTGAGGTTCAGTACCACTGCTTGGTGTACATTTGCCCGGTATGCCCTACATCAATGTTTTTTAAGGTCTAGTGTCACTGCCTAGTATGCATTTAACCGGTACTCCGAACACTGGTGTTTTCCTAATTTATCCTCAGCAGATATTACAATATCGAATAAATATAATAATAACAACGAATAAATTAATATTAAATCGGATATAACAAATAGTTCGGACATTTACCAAAGCGACTATGTGATTGTTGAGTTGACATTCATGGGTGAAAGTCGACATTCTCTTGGTTTCGATCATTCACGGTAATTTATACAAAGGAATATTTCAGAATATGTAAAACACTTGACTATTTCGGAAGCATCAACTGTCTCTTTTCATTCAAAACTTAAGCATAAAGTAACATTTATTTAAGTTATAACATTTCATATTTCATAGTACTGTAGCAAATATGATCATTTGTGTTATGTTATGGAAGAAGAAACATTCTTTCTGATGCGTTGGTGTATCCTTATTGGAATGAATTCTTCCCTAAGACACACATGATTGATTATAGGGAGGGGATTTACCATGATCATGATAATAAAAGAAAAACAGCTTTAGGATCGAAATATAAGGCTCATACGGAACTTCCATGTATGGAAACAGAAACTTATTTTGAGTTGAAGTTGATTGACTATTGCGATGCCATAATAGACAGTACCTATTTCCTAGATATTAAAATTTCGTTAATTAATTTTTTTGAATCATTCTTAATTGAATTTTAATCCAATTAAACCAATTATTTAATTTTTCTAGCATTTTATAAAAAGCTAATATAAATGATTTACTCTTTTATTAACAATCAATGTAAGGGCTAACTATTTATTTCAATACAAATGTAAAACTCATTAATTCACTGTCGGGACTAAATCGAAAACAAAATCTATTTATAACTCTTTATTTTTTTCTACAAAAATATATCGGGTTATATTAATTCTTAAGTCCTTTTGGCGATTCGCTTTCGCCAAATTATTTTCAAATTTAATATTGAGTAAGGGAGGTTGGCTTTATTTTTTGGCTATGCAATATTTCGATAAATCGCCAACCATGGATCTCTTCCCATGCTCCTAACTGTCTGTCGGGAACAATTCATTTTATTTTTAAATTTGAATTTTTTTAATTTTGATTTTTTTTATAAATAATTTTGAAACGGTGTGACTTAAGCTTTATCTAAACGATTGAATTGAATTAAAAAAATTTGCGGAAAAAATGAAAAACACAATCAAACATCATTAAAACATTGAAAAATTTACATTTTGAGGCTTAACAACCGCTTGCTGTGACTGGCAAGATGAGTGTTATCATCGGCATAATATTAGTTATAATTAAAGTTAGCTTGCCTAATGATTTAATTTTTTTAATAACTACAAATAATCGGTGAAAAACACATCACTTTGCTTTCAAATTTCATGTTACTTAAGTTGTTCTTAAAATGAGTAAATGGTTTATGAAATGTATAATATACTAGCATTTCTTTTTTCTTCTCAATGTTAGTACATGTTGCACTAAACATTTTAATAACAAACTCACAACGATGCCACGCGAACATGTAAGAAACAAAAATTATTCTTGATTTTTGACTGTGCGATTTTAATTTCGGAGGTTGTTAGTTTATCAATAAAACATTTCTCTTCTAAACTGTCATATTTTTCAAAATTAAGACACAGTATTTAGAAAACCATTAGGAAATCTCAAGCTAGTTTTAATGAAATATAATTATAAAATTTTTACTTTATATACCCACGTGTCTTCCTTTATTTGCTATTCTATTCGTATTCCAGTCAAAAACGGGCTTCATAGTCCAAAGCTGTTATAACTTGAGTGTACAAAAATACCCTAAATATTAATTAACAGCTAAAAAAAATACCTGACCAATTTTAACAAAGCAATTTTTTTTACTGGAATTTAGACAACTATCAGAAAAATTGTTAATGACGCCACTTTTTTTTTCTTTCTAATATACACATAAAAGTATCTTTTCTAATAATAATTTAGAGCAGTGTTTCTTAACCTTTCTGGTACAATGGACCCCTTTTAAAAATTTTTAAGATGTCTCGGACCCCATCCCCCTCTGAAAAAAATAATTACTAAAAGCATCAATTATTAGAAAACATTTAATTTTATTATTTTAATAGTATACAAAAATTTTAAAACTAAAATTTTTAATGTGAAGGTTGTTGCTACTTTTCCTCAATTAATAAATTGAATTAAGGGATGGCTTTCGACAAAGCAAAGCGCATATCATGTTCAACATTCAATCGATAACGATGTTTTGTTTTTATTGTCAGGAGAGTTTTGTTTTTATTGTTTGTTTTAATCCCGCCTCGTTAAGATACACTGTAGCACGGAATTATAGCTGCCATAGCTCTCTTTACAAGCAATGGATAGGCTTCTCTCACCGAAGACCAGAACTCTTCGAGTATTTTTGAATCGAAATCCATTTTTAGCAAGGACTTTGTTCTAAAATCAATAAGCTCATCTTTGGCAAGGTTCATATCATCGATACAGTCAATATCACAAAGAAAAGGATTACGAATCCACAACTCATCTTTTATATTTATCTCCATCCAAATTAAAATATTTTTTTAATGAAACTCGAAGTACTTCCAGGTGTTTACAGATTTCATTTTTCAACTTATTCAGTAACAAATTATCTTGCCAAGATCCATTTTCAGAAAGCACTTCGTCCAACATTTGAAAGTTTGCATAGATCTCATTTTGAATTCTATTTTTTCAAAGTGGTACTTTCAATAAGAATGTCTGTAATCTCTGAGTTGCATCCATGATGGTGATATCTGGCCCTTGAATTAAAAGACTTATATTGTTGATGTAGTTAAAAATATCTGCCAGGTAAGCCAATTTATATGTAAAATCTTTTTTTTTTTAAATATTCGAAGAGCGGGTTATCTTTTTCTTCTAGAAAAAGTGATACTTCTGTTTCAACATGAAAATTCGTTTCAAAACCTGCCCTCGTGACAGCCAGCGGCCTTCCGTGTAATACAGAAGTACCTCATGTTCTGCGTCCATTTCTTGACACAGTGTTTTAAAAAGACGATGATTAAGAACTCTACTTCTAATAAAATTCTCAGTTTTAATAACTATTGATAATGCTTCTTTTAAGCTGGTTGGAAGAGTTTTTGTAGCCTGTGCATGTCTATGTAAAAAACAATGAGTAACAAGAACATTAGAAGACTCTTTCTTTACCAACAGGGCAAAACCAGATTTATTGCCAAGCATAGCAGGTGCTCCATCTGTACAAAGTGAATGAAGTTTTTCTCTCCAGTCAAAGTCGTGTTTGGTTAAAAAAAAACATTTAACATTAAAGGCAGGCCTTTGTAATTTGCAAAAGAGACTCACCAAATAAGAATTCTTCTTTGATAGTATCAATTCATCAATGATCTACTTCAAGATATTGCAAGAAATTTCAACTATTCTTGAATGTATCACATCATTTGACAATGGAAAAGCTTCAAGTTTTTTTCGCTGTTCCAGTCCACAAACTAATTCAACCATTTTCATCCCACATGGCTTAATTAACGTCTATCCAAAAGTATGCGGTTTCTTGCTTTTGGCAATACGATATGCAACTTTGAGAGATGCCTCAACCAGAGGTTTTTGTGGAATACTAAATCCAAGTTTGGTTAATGTTCCAGATTTCAAAAACTGGGCTTTCTTCTGAGAAAAAATTCTAGATCTAGTAACCTGGACAAGGTGTCAAATGTAGGTAGCTTGATTGGGGATGATAAAAAAAATAGCACAGCGGACGTCATCAGGGGGTTGCCTCTGATGGCGTGCAAACTGAAAGCCGGTTAGTGGAGGATGTTAAAAATATGACAGGGATATTAGAGGATTGTGTGCAGTCAGCACTGAATTTGGGGTATCTCGATCACCTTGTATCAAATATGTACCTATGTATTTTCACCTTTTAGGAAAAAAAAGATCAATGTTATTTAAATATTATTGATCCAAACGTTTTAAAAATTAGGAGTCGTTGGCGGATCCCCAAAATATGACCCATGGACCCCTAAGGGGTCCATGAACCACTGGTTAAGAAACCCTGCTTTAGAGGCTCCGAAAAGTAACATATGTCAAGATATAGCATATGTTTCGATAAATAACATATGTCAAGACAATTGCGAAAACCACATGTTTTAACGCGAAAATAAACCAGAGACAGACATTTCAAAAAAAGAGCGAATGTATGTTTCAAACTAGAAAAGTATTGATACATATATTGTATCCTTTGAGAAGAAAGTCACCTAGACTATGAATGATTATAATTTATGACCCACTAGGATTTAGGGGAATTATTTATTTTTTAAACACGAAAAGTATTGATACATATATTGTATCCTTTGAGAAGAAAGTCACCTAGACTATGAATGATTATAATTTATGACCCACTAGGATTAAGGGGAATTAATTATTTTTTAAACAAGAAAAGTATTGATACATTTATTGCATTCTTTGAAAAGAAAGTCACCTAGACTATGAATGATTATAATTTATGACCCACTAGGATTTAGGGGAATTATTTATTTTTTAAACACGAAAAGTATAGATAAAATTATTGTATCCTTTGAAAAGAAAGTCACCTAGTTTATGGGCGATCAGAATTTATGACCCACTAGGATTTAGAGAGGACATGCCACTCTTCTTTTCTTCAAACGGGACTCAAAGTGTTTTACCTTTACGTGCGGTAACATTAATAAAGAATAATAAGTTAACTAATTTATTTGAAACTTTATATAAATCATGCAATCAAAATTAGTTTGCTAAATTTTATTTCATAACCGTCGTTGAACAGTCGACCCAATGTTTTGGGTGTACGACTACGGATGTTCAACTCCAAAGCCTTGCAATTGTGAACCCAATCCAGAAGACAAGGGAACTCCTGGATCAAGTATTGGGAGAAATTGGCCTTCATGGAGGACTTTTTGATGGGACTANTTACAGGGAGAGGAAAACCATGAAAACCTCCCATGGTTAGCCTAACGGCAAAGGAACTCTAATCCATGATCCGTCTACCACTGAGGATATTTCACATCAGCACTGTGTTTGGTGCAAGCTGGATGCGGAACCAGCTGTTGTAGTATCGACCAGCTGTTGATGGGATTCGAACCCGGTTCACCTCATTGGAAGGCGAATGCTCTATCCGCTAAACCAGTGGTGGCGAACCTTTTTGCACCAACGTGCCATTTTTTCGAAAAAAAATTGTTTAATGTGGTCATAGACGTGCCTTCAAATAATTTTGACTTCGTGATTATTTGGAAAGTAATAATACTTAATACTATCAATTCAAAACCCTTTATATACTATGGAAAAAAACATTTTGCAATGTCTCAGTTATACGCATAATTCAACTTAAAGTCACATCAGTGTGACTTCTGTCGTTGCAAATCAGATGACAAATAACTTATATTAGATTGTATGTTAGTTCAAGCAGGACTGTTAATTTTTTTTTTGCTAGTTATTTATTGTTAGCTTGTTTTTCATGGTTATTAATTATTTTTGTTTTTTTGGCATTAATTGTTAATTTTTTTGTCAATAATTGTTTTAGGATTTTAATTTCATTGTTAATATGCCTCATAGTAAACTTTGTGATGGGCGGCGTGCCCAAAATATTGTATCGCGTGTCATAAATGGCAAGCGTCCCCATCCCTGCCCTAAACTATCACGGCTCAGGTCGCTATATTGGAATGAATGTGTCTATGCCTACGTTCTAAAGCATATTAAAATAACATTGCGTTTATCGAATATCAAGCGGAACTTTGTGTATCGGTCGTTATAATGAACGTATTGCTATAATGGGGGATCATACTGAGGATATTTATATTATTAAATGAGAAAAATTTAGTTCTACAAATCAACGAGATTCTATTTTTAGGAAATTGTTTCGAGCAATGCAATCCTATTCATAAACACACTTTCGGAATAGCAAATGAACTGCGAGAGAGAAAAGAGTTAAGAACATCATTGTAATTCATCGCGTGGATGAGAGAGAGAGAGCGCCAACATTAATGCTGAATCATGTGGGAAGGGGGTGCTGGCCATTCTCCAAACGATCCTCTGCTCATTGTTCTGTAAATAGAATGAGACAGTATGGTATACCTATGGATGAGATTCATCATTAGATTATTGATAGAAGTGTTATCGGGGTGTACATGATGCAGCCATCTTCATTTTGGATTAACTCTTTTTTTTGACAGGTAAGGTGGATACTTAAATACATCTCCCCCCCTCCCCCTAAAGCGAATTTCTCTGTGTAACGATATTCTTAATTGCAATGTTATATAACATTCAAAACATTATCCAAGCAAAAAAGTGTTTCCTTTTTTTTCTCAGGCGTTTATCTTTTCGATTTTTGCTCTTTTGTGCATTTTTTACACATTTACCTTTTTGTTTTTTGCAATTTTTCGAACTTTTATCTCTTTAATTTCTGTCATTTTTGATATATATATATATATATATATANTATGTATATATATATATATACATATATATACATATATGTCTATATATATATATATATATAGACATGTAAAAATATAGAATATTTATTATATCAGGCATTATATTAGTATATTATAATGATTAGGCCAAATTATTATACGTACTGTAGTCTTTTTAATAAGTGCATGTTTTGTACGAGTTTATAGGCAATTTTTTTTTGGATTTTTGATGAAATTGTCCACTGAAGTTCTGGAGAACACATTTGATTTCACACGTTCATATGTCGGTAACCAATTGCTTATGTTCTCAGTATAACCATACCGTCATATTTCATAATAACTATTATTTTATTTCGAATCAACTGCAAATAATTTTATTTATTTATTAATTTTTGAACTTGACGCCTTTTACTAAAGATTTTATAGCATTTATTTAAAGAACTGTAGGAAAAATCCTCACCTCTTTATAATGAAATTCTCTAACTTTATCGATTCTGTTGTAGAGAGACTTTACTGCTCCGATGGGAAAAATCCCTTCCTCGTATCTAATCGAAGATAAGGTTGCTTTTCCTGTACACTTTCTCATTCATAAGATCTCACTATCTCGAAAATTAAAATTTGATTTATTCAATTTCTACTATTATTTCACACTCTCCCTATTACCTTGTTCAAATTTTCATTCTCTAATTCTCTAACTTTATATATTTTAATATAATTTATATAATTTAATATTTATATAATTTAATCTAATATAAGCTTTATATAATTTAATCTAATCTTTATAATTTAATCCAGCTTTATATAATTTAATCTAATATACTTTTTATTCATCCACTCATGTTCATATACATTTTTTTTATTCTTCTATTGGGGGACACTTGATGTTAATACAATTTCTTTATTCCAATGTTAATTCATTCATTAAATGGGGATGAGCGAAAAACGAAATGGAGTTTTCTGATAGCTTGAGCGTGAGTAATTGTTTTAAATTTTACTATAAGCGATTCAGTTTTTCATGCATTTTAAAGATAACATCAGTGATAATTTCTAACCTATTTGAACAAAAAAAAAGTTTATTGTGCACATTTAAATATTTAATTATTTTATAGTCGCTGTGTCAGAGGAATTCAATAAAGAACATGACGTAGTAGCACGTGTGGTCACGTCACCAAATTTATACTTGCTTTCGTGTAGGACTTTTTAATGGAACTAACTTGCATATGCGTTGTATTTGTACCTGACGGCTACTAATGTTCAACTCCACAGCCTTGTGTTTTTGAACCCAATCCAGAGGACAAGGCACATCCTGGATCCAGTATGGGAAGAAATTTGCCTTCTTGGAGGATTTTTGATGGAACAAACCCACATTTGCGTTACATGGAGGGGAAAACATGAAAGCCTCTCATGGTTAGCGTGACGGCATAATTACTCTAACTTATGATCTGTGTGCTATTGAGGATATTTCACGTCAGTACTGTGGTCGATGTGAGCTGGATGCGGAATCTGGCCATCAATGGGATTCGAGCCGTTTTTACGACTACTAATGTTCAACTCCACAGCCTTGTACTTTTGAACCCAATCCAGAAGACACGGGAACTTCTGGATCAAGTATTGGGAGAAATTTGTCCTCCTGGCGGACTTTTTAAAGGAACTAACCCGCATTTGCTTTGCATGGTGACTAAAATCCCGAAAACCTCCCACTATAAGACTGAAGACGGGGACTTTAACCCATGATCCGTCTACCACTGAGGACATTTTACGTCAGCCCTATGGTCGGTGCGTACTGGGTATGGAGTTTGTATTGATCAGCCATCGCTGGGGTTCGAAACCGGGTGATCTCATTGGAAAGCGAACGCTCTATCTCCTGAACCACCACAGCTCATTTTTATTTTTTGTGTTATTAACAGCAAAAAGAGCTCAGGCTGAATGTTATCAATGAATCACTTGCCTCCGATGACCAGCTAGTCCGCCTTTTTAAATATCCAGCAAAATGCATCTTGCAATTAAAATTTTGGATTATTTTTAAGTTATTTTCATATAAAGGATAAGATAATAAAAATTTTCCGTTTTAAAAGTATGTCAAAAAATAATTATTCCTATTAATAATTGAAAAAAGTTTTAGCATTAAAGCATTAATAATTTTAAGGCATTAGCTATTTTCACTACAGATCTGACAATACTAATCTCTCAACAAAAGCTTTAAGTTATAATGATGATAAATTTATAAGATAATTAGCTTTTGAAAATTTTTTTAAATGAGGAATATTTTGGTTTACAATCAGGAATAGTTTGGCTAAATCAATCTTGCCACATTTGAAGCTTAAATCATGGAGGAAGAAACATTGTATCTTTTTCTCTGCTTTATTTATTTATTTTTTTTTTTTAATTTTATTAACTTAAAAAAGATCAGACGAAAAAAAAAGCATTTTTTGAATTCAATGAACTAATTTTTTACGACACACAAACTTAACTTTAGCCTTACGAAAAATAAATAAGTTTGGAGAATATCGGATAATAGCATTTTACTCTATAGAAACATCAGTATAGGGAATACCGGACAGGAGCACTTAATCTTAAAGAAACAGTAGTGTAGGGAATACCTGACAGAAGTGCTTTGTCTTAAAAAAACAGCAGTGTAGGGAATACCGGGCAGGAGCACTTAATCTTAAAGAAACAATAGTGTGGGGAATACCTGTCAGAAGTGCTTTGTCTTAAAAAAACAGCAGTGTAGGGAATACCGGGCAGGAGCACTTAATCTTAGAAAAACATCAGCGTAAAGAATTTTGTAATTTTGATATTGTGTCCGAACTTTGCGACGCATAAAAGTGGCGATTACCTACAAACCACCCTCTGAAATTTTCGATGTGTAGAAAAAAAAGAAGAAAAAAACTCGATCCAAATCTGTGCCTTCGTTTTCAAATTATTAGTGAGCATCCATAAAAAAGGTTAAGTTTTATATATAAATAAATTTAGAGAAAGTAAAAATATTTTAACATAAAAAGCTACATCATTTTCAAAATCTCTTTAATAATTTTTTTTTCTATAATTGTCTTCTCTGTTTCTACAGGAAGATTTATTTTATGAAATGGCTTACCAATCTTACATTTAAACAAAAATAATTAACTCTAGCGTCATTTATGTAGGTAATAAAAAAATGAAGATATGTGAGCAGGAAAGGGACATATTCTTGGGTGGCATACAAATAATTGATTGAAAAAGTTAGTTTTAAAAAATATTTTGGAAATCGTTCCCTGTTTACACACTTTCAAAAAATGCCTTTAACTGTTTGAAAATAAAAAAATTTATATGCTGTTTTAAAGCGAGTAATTATTAAAAATATCGCTGGTCAGGAAAATGACATTTTAAAGCCACCACATACATTTTTCTTACTATATATAAAAATCTAATAATGGTGTCGCAGTCTATTGGCCGATAAATCACGTGGTAGGATCCAGTTTTTCCTCATTCAATTCCATATTTGTTTTGGTTGTTATCAGCATGAAATTAATGAAAGTCATCACTGTATTGTTTTTCTACAAATATTTTTGTATCCCGAATTTAAAGATATTTTACTGTACTGCTATTATTACGCTTTTAATTCAAGAGTTTAAAACTAAGAGAATTGTTTTTTTTTTATTACTATTATCAAGTAATTCTGCACTACATTTTAACATTAAGTTATTTAAAAAGGTGGTCTAATCTCGTTAATCGTTTTACAATTATGATTTTTGTTTAAATAACATTAACATACTGTTGATTTAGAACTTATTCTGCGATCTGCTTCATGCACTATGAGATGCAAGCAAAAATAGTATTTCATATATCCGCCCGTTAAGGTAAGCGAAAATATTAAATCACGTTTGCGAACTTATCAAATTTGTTTGAACAATATAAATGTTACTTTCAAAAATGATTACTTAGAAAAATTACTTTTGTTCACCAATAGATAGAAATATTTATAATACTAATAGATAATTATATTTGGACTTGGGAAGTGGAGACACAAGCGTAAGAAAACAAAATTTCTTTTAGTACATATATGTTAAGTGAATAATTTTAACTTCAATAGAAAAACTGTTTTCTGCCAAGAAACAAGAATTATTGCGAAGTAATCATGGTGGTTCGTGAGCGACAGCGAATAACCCACTATAACTATTAAAAACACAGTAAAATTATTCTAAAAGTAATGGTATTAATTAGATTTTTTTTTAAAAATTCTTAATTTAATTCCTGTCGTATTCGGTGTGAAATACACAAAATTTAAATACAAAAAATATCGGTTCCCAGTAAAACATCGAAGTCAAGCATCATTGACTGCGGTCAGTAAGCTGGTGGGTGAACGCTTTGATCAGCCTGCGTAGGGATCGAGGGTGCCCGGTATCGGTCCTCGTTAAACTGTTCTATTGTAAAGTGCTCAACGACTTCGCGCGCAGGTCATCCGGCTACCGAAGCGGGGGTGCCATCCCCTCTGCAGAGGATCAAAATTGCGTTTAATGTTTTCCAGACCGTCTCCAACGTCCCATTGCGCAGCTCCAGTGCGACATAAATAGAGTACCTACCTACCTTCTCGTCAGTAATTTGGTCCCGCAGTGGACTGATCGTTAAGACACGGTTCCCAGCAGATCACCGAAGTCAAGCATCATTGGTTACGGTTAGTGTGCTGGTGGGTGACCACTTGGATCAGTCTGCGTAGGGACCGAGGGTGTGCGGTATTGGTCCTCGTTAAACTGTGCTACCGTAAAGTGCTCGTCTTCGCGCGCAGGTCGTCGGGCTACCGAAGCGGGGGTGCCATCCCCTCCGCAGAGGATCAAAATTGTGATGGCATGTCTTCGGATCATCCTCAGGGATGTTTCCCAGACCGTCGCCAATAGCCCATTGTGCAGCTCTAGTGCGACGTAAATTAACAACCAATCAATCGTCAGTAATTTGTTTTTTATTCTCTATGTAAGCTATAAGTTAGCATCTACCAACAAATGTGCATTTTTAAATGTATAAATGCCTGGATTGGGCTAGACTAAATCATTAGTTTAACTGTTATGCATCAGGGCGGTCTCAACATCCTATAATCTAAGCGTAGTGGTTGCGGGTTTGAATCCTACGGTAACCCTGGATGCATCTATTTATTATTACGCACTCATCTTGGGCTCTTAACAATGTCAAGACGAAATACAAATAGAGAACACTACGAAAGAAAAATCCTGGGACAGATTCGAACCCGCTACCTCCACGTTCAGGGGCCCCCATCAGATGGGAAGGTGGGCGCACGATGCGCCCACTTAAAGCTTGGGGGGGGGGATTTTTACACTAAATAAAACGAATAGTTTGGGGGGGAATTAAGACGAGAGAAATTTTTTTTAAGTACATAAATAAAAGAAGCAACGTAGCACTATTTCGAACAAGCTAACATGGAAGGGGGAAGTTAGCATATTTTTTGGGGGGGATGAATGCGCCCAAGAGCTTGGGGGGATGGGAGCCACTATCCACGTTACGCTAGACGTACCTTTATAATATCTTTCTCTATCCTAGCCATCCCCTCTACAGAGAATCAAAATTTCGTTGCCATGTCCAGACCGTCGCCAATAGCCCGTTGTGCAGCTCTAGTGCAACGAAAATAAAGTACAGACGTAAAATTTATACTTACCTATCTGATATCGATGAACGCTAAATCAGTTTTTTTTTCTTCTTTTCGATAACATCGTTACAAACCTTCAGCCCCGAATATTTATCCCTGACATAAATTTCTTATCCCACTGAAAAAATAAATGCTATTTTTAATTTTGTAGATAGAAACCGGGTGAGATCTATAAAGTGTGGGAGATAAATTATGGATAACATGAAGAAGACATCTCTTCAGTAGACTAGTATAGCTTAGAAGATATTACTTCGCTACTTAAAGTAATGATTTCTAAAGAAGACTCTTTCGAATGAATTATTTATTTTTTTCGATTGCGCATTTTTATTTAGCCTTTAGGTTATGTGATGTATTTTTTTATTTTTTATTTTAAGACATTTAGTAAATAAATAAATACTAAATAAGCCCACCTGCTAAGTTTTCCTTTATTTTTCCTTAGCATCTCGTGAATAAAAGTGATATTTGAATGAGAAAATAGGAAATTAAATATTTAATCTAAAAATATTACAAAATAAAAAATAATATAACAAAATAAATGTAAATATAATAAAAAAATAATATAATAAAATAAATGAAATTATAATAATTGGATAGTAAAAGAATTATTTTTCGGAAATTAGTACCAGGCTGTATCCAATCTGATCAGATAAAATTGGGCATGTATTAAATCTATGTATAAAAAAACGAATGTTTAACAATCTGTTTGTACTCCTAAGCCAGGGGTGGCGAATCTTTATGCACCAACGTGCCATTTTTTCTAAAAAATTGTTTAATTTGGTCAAAGACGTGCCGTCAAACAATTTTGACTTCGTGGTTATTGGGAAAATAATAACACTAAATACTATTGACTCAAAACTCTTTATTTACTATAAAAAAGAATACATTTCACAATGTCTCAGTTATACGCGTGATTCAACTTAAAGTAACATCAGTGTGACTTCTGTTGTTGCAGATTAGATGATAAATAACTTATATTAGATTGTAAGATGTTATTTTAAGCAGGTCTGTTAATTTTTTTTTTGCTAGTTATTTATTGTTAGCTTGTTTTTTATGGTAATTAATTGTTTTTTGGCATTAATTGTAATTTTTTTGTTAATAAGTGTTTATTTTTCATGTTTGTTTTTGTGAATTTTAATTTAATTGGTAAATTGCTTCAAAGTGAACTTCGTGATCGGTGGCGTGCCCAAAATATTATGTGGGGTGCCATAAATGGCACGCGTGCCATTGATTCGCCATCCCTGTCCTAAGCCATTCGACCGAGAGCTATGATATTTGGAGTACTGTTAGTTCGAAACAAAATCCCTTATCAAGGCCATATAGGAATTCTGCTTGTTTTTAAAATTTCCGCTTTTGTTTGCTATATATGTAGTTGCATCCAGGGTTACGGTAGGATTCTCAGCCACTACGCTTACATTTTAGGATGTTGAAACAACCCTGATGCATAACAGATAAACTAATGATTTAGATTGGTCCGTCTTGTCCAGGCATTTATACATTTACAAATGCACCTTTTTTGGTAGATGTTAATTTAAAGCTTGTATAGGGAATAAAAAGGTAGGTTAGTGCTTTACAGCGTATTGGCGTTAGTATTGGCGACGGTCTAGGAAACATCCTTGAGGATGATCCGAAAACATGCTATCGCAATTTTGATCCTCTGCAGAGAGGATGGCTTCCCTGCTTTGGTAGCCCGACAATTTGCAAGCGAAGTCGAGCACTTTACGGTAGAACAGTTTAACGAGGATCGATACAGCGCACCCGCCTTCCGTAAGCAGAATGATCACAGTGGTCACCCGCTTACTGACAACACCTCCTAGAAAAGAGTAGGCCTCTGCACGGGTTACCATAAATATCCTTTAGTAGTCCAAACGTAATGACATATGTCGTATTTTCAACCACTGCGCAGCTTAGTACCCCGAACGTAATGACATCTTTCTTATTTTTCATCAACTGCGCAGTTAACTTCGTCACATCGGACTACTAAATTGATCCGTGCTGAGGCCTTCATACTTCTAGGAGGTGTTGTTACTGACCGCAGTCGATGATGCTTGACTTCGGTGTTCTACTGGAAACCGTGTCTTTACGATCAGTCCACTGCGGGACTTACTGGTGAGAAACAAAGTTAACTAGTGTTTAATAAATAAAAGTTTTAAAAAAACAACATGGTAATAAAAAAATATTTTTTTATTTTTAATTTTACCATAAGTCATTACCAAAGATCTTCGGTCTAAATTACCGTACTTTTTGATGTTCTCATGGAGCCAGAAACACGATAAATTTTACCATGTTCTGGAAGTTTTGATCATACATTTTTTTTTCTCAATGTATGAAAAAACATAACACACTTTAGTGATGTGAGCTCATAAAAAACTTCTAAATTATTTAGAAATATTTTTATTTCACTACTCTAATAACTGTTATCAATTATCTTAATTCTTTTTTTTTTTTAATTTTAGTTGATCGATTCGTAAAAAAATTTAAATAAATAAAATGATTTAATTCAAACCATTGACACGTTATTTGGTATCGTAAAAAAAAGTTAATTGTTATTTTTTTTATTTTTTTACAAAAAGTCCAAAATCAATTACCCAGTTTTCATTTATTATAACAAGAGTACAACCATAAAATATTTTTTTAAATAAACGGCGCACCTCGTCTTTTTTTTTCAATCGAAGACTAATTGTTATTAGAGAAAAGGAAAGAAAATGAGTTCCATTCTCCCCTTGTGGAAAAAGAAAACATTTTTCGTGCTCAGAAAGAAAAAAAAAGAGAGAGAAAAGAAATATGTGTTCACTTTCAAAGTTTCTGATAACGTAGACCGAAAAGTAAATTTTCTTTCTTTCAATACCTTTAATTCAATGAATTTCTTTATTTGGACTTAATTAATGTAAGACTTTTTGCCAAAAGAAAAGTGAGAAAAAAAGTCGGTTAATTCCTGACAGCTTATGTGATGTTTCTTACTTATTGAAGTGACCTTTCCTAGACCAAAAATAGCACAATTTTGTTTTTGTTTTTTTACTTTTCTTCTTCCTTGTATAAAAAAAAAACTCAGCTACCAAAGAAAGAAATTCGTTTCGATTATATCTTTCAACAATCGAAATAGGATCTCGTATGCCAGGCTATTTCTTTCGAATATATACGCTTGTTATGATTAGAAAAGTGTTAAATAAATATAAATAAATAGATGATTCCAGAGTAACGGTGGGATTCGAACCCGCTACTTGAACGCTTATGTATATATATATATATANACACGATAGAAGAACGATATAGCTTATATCGTTCTTCTGTTTCATTGGCATTGAAATATAATATGCTTCACATTATTTTACCTAATATGTTTTTTAATAATTATTTTATACGATATAAGCTATAAGCACATTTTTTCTTCGCCGCGATTTTTTGTTAACAGTTAGGTTAGTATATCTATTTTTAAGTGATTTTTATTTTTTACTCCGTATCGGTAAGTTTGTTTTCAGCTTCTCTTTTTTTTCATCCCCAACTCATTTTCAATTGTATTTTTTAGTGATATAGACGCATTATAAAGAGTGATTTATATCTTATTATATATATACAGTCAAACCCCGTTATAGCGAACTCCCGGATATAGTAAGCGGAATGTTCGCTCCTGTGCCTTGCTGTACTCTTATAATATTATTTTTTTGAGCATATAGTGAACCAAGGAGAAAATTGGACATTAGGAATTTTTTTCTGTCTTCAAGTGATTTTTTTTCTTCATTTTTTAGTAATTTTGAAATTTCTACGTAAAATACAGAGACCGATTTTTAAAACCTTCTATTGAGTGGATTGTAGCCATAAGCATTTTTTCTTGTTTGCTTCTTCTATCTCAGTTTCCCATCCTTAAATTTTGTACTCAAGACGATGAGCAATAAAAAATAAAAGTTAACACATTTTTTGTTACTGCATATTGTTTTTTAATCATTTTTGTATTTCTCTTTACGGGTCATTTATTTAAATAATGTCCTGTTCCCTATTATTGGTCATTTATTTCCTTATTATTGGTCCTAATTCCTTATTATTGGTCATTTATTTCCTTATTATTGTTCCTAATTCCTTATTATTGGTCATTTATTTCCTTATTATTGGTCCTAATTCCTTATTATTGGTCATTTATTTCCTTATTATTGTGTAATAAAAGGGAGCAGTTCGGAAAAATTAGTTAAATTGCTTGTATTACGGATATAGTGAACTCCCGGTTATAACGAACCGAAATTTCGGTCCCTTGAAGGTTCACTATAGCAGGGTTTGACTGTATATTGAAACTTTTAATTCGTTGTATAGTGTGTAAAATGAAAACGGACCACCCTAAATGACTTTTGATCTAATGATTGGATCTTCTCGTTATAGGACTAGATATTAAAGATTCGAGATAGTTATCTCAAATATGCAAATTACAGACGATATTTTAAGTTACGAAATCAGACACAAAAGCGTACTCTCTCTGAATAAACATACCGTTTTTTCGATGGATTCGAACTTCTGATTCCCAAACAAGGAAGGAAGGTGCAAGCTTAAGATATGGTCTCCATAGTTTTTTTTTTTCTTCAGAAGAGTGGTTCAAAGTTTGGACCGCCTAATGTTGATTTTCCGTATTTCGCCATATCTCGAGAACTTTTCACGCGAATTCAAATATTTTTTTAACACAATTATAAAATTTTATTTTCCGAAGATAATTCCACGCAAATTATAGCTTTTAGTAAAAATTTTGTTTTAATTATTTATTTAAAAGTGGTCAAAAAATTTTTGAATTGTAAGGTATACAATTTTTTCGTTATCATTAATTTGTTAATTTATTATTATCGTAATAATTTGGGTATATCATTCTAAAGATTGTAATTTTATGTGGCAAAATACGAAATTCAATTTCTCCAGAAAATTTTCTATTCGCTAAAAATAATTCTCGACATATGGCGAAATATGCAGAAAATAAAATTAACATTAAGCTATCTAAATTTCGGACGCCTCATTTTACCAAATTATTGGGATCATATTTTGAAAGATGTTGAGGGATATTTTCCAGGATCAAAAATCTAAATTCGTCGATAAAGAAATAGGTTTATTCAGAAAAAGTACGTTTTTGTGTTTTATTTATAAATGTAACTTCCGCTTCACTAATTAATTAGCATATTTGAGATCACTCCTTTGAACCATTAAGATTGAGTTTTAAAACGTGATGATCCAATCATTAGATCAAAAGTTATTCAGGGTGACCCTTTTTTTATTTTGCGCACTTTACATGGTACAGTAAGTAAAATGAATAAAGATATGATCCTAAATAACTTTTTTGGTCTAATGAGTTATTTTTCGACTTTCAATTTTTTCAGGTACTAATTTCTTAAAAAATTTGGTCTTGCTCTTAAAATTTGCATTAGGGATGGAATGGAAACTATTAACCATTTGACGCAGATGAGACAATGATGTCCCTTTTTATAAAAATTTTTGCAAGCTAAAATGTAATTTTATTCTGACGCTCTAATTGCGAGCTAAAATATATTTTGGCGTTCCTTAATTATGACAAAAAAAGATTCTAATTAGAATTATATTTGCGCTAAAATATGCTCAGAATTATATTTGTACTAAAATATAAAATCCCCAAAAAATAGCTAGAAAACTTTTTTTTTTGTTCATGTTCGAAAATTTAACAATAATTGATTTTGTAAATTAAAGACATTTCACTTATGAATAGTTGTTTTTCTTTGACCTTAATTTGTTTAAATAAGTGCAAATTCGAAGAAAGTTATTGTTTGGAAGTAAACCATGATTTGAAGGATTTTCACTTTAAAACAGAAAACAAAACACCGGTGTGTTCAATTATTAAAGTGCTAAATATGATATTTTTCACTTATTTTGACCTAAATTAATACAAAATAATGCCAAAAAGTATGAAAATATGTTGAATAAAAATTCAGAGTCCAAAGGTTATTAACGAACTATTTTTCGATCATTAAATTATACAATAAAATTTTTTGTGCTTCAATTCATTTTTATGTGAACAAGACTTTTATATATTTGCTTAGTTGTTTTCAGAAAACACAGCTTATAGAGAAAAATAACGGCCTAAATGATTTTATAGCCGTTGTTGAAAGCCGACCCAATTTTTTGGGTTTACAACTACTAATGTTCAACTCCGTAGCCTTGTCATTTTGAATCCTATTCAGAAGACAAGGGAACTCCTGGATCAAGTATTGGGAGAAATTTGCCTTCGTGGAGGATTTTTTGATGGAACTAACCCATATTTGCTTTATGGGGAGGAAAACCATAAAAACCTCCCATGGTTAGCCTGACAGCAGGAGACTCTAACCCGTAATCTGTCTACCACTGAGAATATTTTACTTCAGCACTGTGGTTGGTGCAAGCCGGATGTGGAATTCCTATTGACCACCCATCGCTTGGATTCTAACCCGAATTCATTGGAAGGCGAACGCTCTGCCTCCTGAGCCACCACGGCTTGACATAAATTATTTTATTTTATTTTATAACCGTCGTTGAACATCCAACCGGCTTACGACTACTAATGTTCAACTCCGTAGCCTCTTCATTTTGAACCCAATCCAGAAGACAAGGGTACTCCTGGATCGAGTATTGGGAAAAATTTGTCTTCGTAGAGGACTTTTTGATGGAGCTAACCCGCAATTTGCGTTACATGGAGAGGAATACCACGAGAACCTCCCGCGCTTAGCCTGACGGCAAAGGGACTCTAACCCATGATCCGTCTACCACTGAGGATATTTCACGTCAGCACTGTGGTCAGAGCAAACCGGATGCTGAGTTCGTATGGACTGGGATTCGAACCCGGTTCGCCGCATTGGAAGGCGAACGCTCTATCCCCTGAGCCATCACTTTTCAGCCTTAATTATTGGAAAAGTATTTCCTAGATAATTAAAAATAAACAATTTGTACACAAGATCATGAATGTGTATAGGTTACGAATACGTTATTAATCGCCGGTTATTAGTAATAATAGCTATCTAATGTAAGTAGGTTAAAGTGAATACTTTATCAAAATTTATCACATTTACTGGTTATTATTAATATTTACCAATGCAGTTGAGTCAATGTAATAATTTTCAAAGCATTTGACTAGAGATTTCAAATACTCATGCGTAATACAAAAGTTATGTTAAGAAATATCATAGTTTTGCGTCCATAAATCATAGTAGTAGTGTCCGTTATACTACTTCAACCAATAATCATAGTAGTGTGCATAAATCATAGTAATTTGATAATACTCGAGAAATATCATCGTAGTTATGCGTTTGTGTTTAATAATATATAAATGCTTAATTTATATCACGTGAAGCTTTGCCGTAATGTAATTTACTTAATTAAATGCATAGAAATCAATCCGTAAATGGCAACATATTTATTGTAGGTATCAGGTTCGATTTAGTATCTTCTCAACTAAAACAAATCCTAACATTTTGATTAAAACTTACTGTCAATTTTAGTTTGACTATTATCTATTAATTTGTATTTAAATAATTTAAATAAATCGGTTAAAAATTTCCTGTTATTACGAATAATAAAGATTAATTACTTTAGATTAATTAGATTAATTACTAGATTAATTACTTTACCCATGACATATGCTGAATACATTTTGCTAAAGTAATTGTATTTAAATCAATCCATGAGTTATTCATAATTTTAGATTATTCATTAAATCTATATTTGTGGAACAATATTAAAATTTATGAACTCAAGATCGCAAAATATTTATGAATTCAAGATTAATCAATATGATGATATGCAAATTAAAAAAAAGAAATGGAACTCTTAGAGTTATTATTTTAGAATGAAACATAAGTCAATGTTCTGATTTCATATACTATTCTGTATTTTTCTTAATTGTATTAATTTCTACAACAACAGATTTATTATCATAGCACATAAACTTGAAAACCTAACAAATGGAAATGGCGATGAGCTCTCAATTATTCTATGACGTTTTTTTAATAATTTTTAATTAATCAACGACATATATAAAAAGATCGTTGCTTTTTGGTCATGTAACGCATTACAATAGGCTAAAATTAGAAAACAAATACAGTATATTCTGCCGATCTCGAACTCCGATATCTCGTAAATCTTGTTATCTCAAAAAATATATATTTTTCCCCTTGGCATTATAAATCTACCTTATGTTAATTTGAATTCCTATGTCGAAGAATTCTTATGTCATAACAAGGTTTTGAGAAGTTTCTTTTCAAAATAGAAAATTGATTTTTTTCGGAAAAAATCACAATGTAAGTTTATTGTAAGCCTATTCTTTTTTGTTTAATGCATAATTATTTTTGTCTCATTTTTAAAAATAAAATTATCATTGTTTTGTTTAGACTTACAGTCAACTATCATTACATACTTAATTTAGTAGTTATTCTTATATTTCATGACTCTGCTTTTTAGAGTATTATTTTAGAATATATTTTTCTATTTTTTAGAACATATTTCGTACTGAACTTGTTATCTCGAAAACTCACTATCTCGAAATTTTTTTAGCGTCCCTACAACTTTGAGATATCGAGAGTAGACTTTAGTAAGAAAGTTATAACTGTTGGAAGAAAACAGATTAACATTATTTAGGACATACCTATTAAGATGGTTAGAAAGAAGAAAAAAAAAGTCAATTTTCCACAATTGAGTTGAGCGAAAAAGCTACCATAAAGAACAATTTCAGGTATGCGACAAGCTTGAAAGTTCATTAAATTGACACTAAATTGTTGTCTAAAAATATGTTACCGAAATATATGCGCATTTTTGGACATTCAAAAAGGTCTTCTAATGGAAATCTAACACCAAAAAGAGCTCCTTTTTCGAAAAATTAAATTAAATACACATTTTAAAAAACTGTGTTTTTTTAAGTAGACTGAAAAAGGAGGGAAATTCTTTTTTTGTCACACCCCACGTGGAAAAAAAGGATTTATTTTTCTCCCTTTTAATTAACTTAAAATTTATTATTCATTTAATTTTTTTTTTATTCCTTTTATTTTGTATCTGGAAAATGTTACTTACCCCATGAAGGAAACTACAGTGACCAATGGCGTACGCAAGGGAGGGGTTTAGGGGTTTAAACACCCCCCTTGAGCTCAGACAAAATGGCAAAAATAAAAATTTTAGTAGAAATTATGCGAGCAATTATTTTTTAAGACTATATATTTTTATCTGCCTTATACCTACCTTTTTTTTCTCACGGTATTTCTCAGAATACTGAAAAAACATTAACTATAATAGGGTTGTACTTTTGATCGTTAAGAAACGGTTCCCAGCTGATCACCGAAGTCAAGCATCACTGGCTACGGTCAGTGCACGGGTGGGTGACCACTTGGATCAGCCTGCGTAGGGACCGAGGATGTGCGGTATTGGTCCTCGTTAAACTGTTCTACCGTAAAGTGCTCGATTTCGCGTGCAGATCGTCCGGCTACCGAAGCGGGGGTGCCATCCCCTCTGCAGAGGATCAAAATTGTGATGGCATGTCTTCGGATCATCCTCAGGGGTGTTTCCCAGACCGTCGCCAATAGCACATCGTGCAGCTCTAGTGCGACGTAAATTAACTACAACTACAACAATCGCCGAACCCGTCGTCGCCACTATTTCGACTAGTGAAGAAATCAGTAAGAATACCATTGGAGATACTGTGCTCGTTGAAATTATTCATTCCAGCTCGAAACTTTGAGATTGTAGCATAGCGGATATTTCTGTATCCCATATGACATTGGACTTTTTTTAGAAGATATTACATTATGTTCTTAAACTAAAAAAATCAAATCAAACTTTAACTGAACAATGTTGTCTAAATAAAAAGTCAAAATTGTCTAGCTGTCTAAATTAGGGAAATAATAGTGCTTTTTTACAGACTCGAATTTCTTTTAGTAGTTTCAGAAAATTATGAACACCCCCCTTGAAAAAATTCTGCGTACGCCACTGACAGTGACCTATATTGGCAACAGGCATAGAGCTGCTCCAGTTGAAATTTGAAGTAACAGAAAAATAGTTGTAACTTAATGGTTGACGATGAACTCAATTTGGAATAAAATGATGATTTATAGCCAGAAGAAAGGTTATCACCTAACACAAAGCTATAGTGTAAATTTTAGGTCTCTAGTTAGTTAAAAAGTTAATAAAGGAAATAATAATATAATAAAGAAAATTTCAATAAAAAGGCACAAACTATAACGTTTAAAATTTGGTGTTACTTAGGTTTTGAGAATTTAACTATCAAAGTAACCTTTTGAACTTTATTAAGTCACATAAATGGAAAAGTTTTTGATAGAAAAAATGATTATTTTTTCTGGAATGACCATCTGAATAAGATATACTATATGAAATTATTTTTGGGGAATGACTCCTCTTTTATTGTATAGCGTAATCATAATAAACAATTAATGTAGAAAAATCCTCGTAACTTTGATAATGCACGTAATGCAAAATTAGAACAACGGCATGAGGTTTTATGTTTATCCGATGACTGTTTATTATCATTATTTTTTTATTTGTTCTTTTGTAAAAATTAAGTTTGTAAAATCAGAAACAATTTTTATTCTAATCAAAGTAAGAGTAAAAAAATGATTAATTTTTCAGACGCAGAAAAATTTTAATAAGCCCACATAATAGAAAAACACAACAAATATACGAGTTTTATAAAATATCACTTGATACTTTTTTATGTTTTTTTAAGGAAAATATGTTTCCTGATTTTGCTCCCTTGAAGTGAAAAATAATTTGAATTTTGACGTGCTAAATTTGTTTATTTACGTTTGCTAAGAGCTATCAGTAGGGGAGAGTGGGATCAATTGTAACAGGGTACGATTGTAACAGAGCAAAAATTTCGAGTGTCGGGTTCTAGATTTGGTTCCTAGGTGGCGCACAAGGTGTATTTAATAAATCTACATGTACACCCCTGCTGGCAACCATTTTTGTGTACTTTTAAAAAAGTTACATCACAAAAGATATTTTCACGCTACGTAAGTACTTTTTTTGGTATTAGAATATTATATTGTAACAAAGTAAGTTTGTTAAAACAAATAAAAATTATTAACCGAATATGAAGTGGACACCTTAATTAACATTTCAACAAAAAAAAAATTAGTTTTGTTAATTAACTAGCATTGTTTTTAACAAATGAAGCTGAATTGTCGTCTTGGGGACGATTGTAACAATAAGTAAAGGGACGATTGTAACAGCTGAAAATAAACCATTACTTAACTCTTTAAGAACCACCAATAGTTTCCTATATCATTTATATTATGTTACATGTGCATTATATTATTTGTCACCTTCCACAGCATAAATTAAAATTTTTAGCCCATTAAAGTTAAAAGTTTAACCCTTTAGGTCTCTGCTCATTATTATTTTTACTCCTAAAATATCACTACTATTTTGATCAATTAAAAAATATATCACAACTATGATAATTTACAAAATTAACGATGTTTTCGTTGAATTTATGAACTGTTACAATTGACCCCGTAAGGGGGGACAATTGTAACAAGTGCACGACTGTCAAAAATTGTTAATAACTAATATAATAACATTTAAAATAAGATATTTTTTTTTCTAGTAGAGGATAGTCTACTTTACTCGTCTGTCAATTAATACTAATAATATATCGGGATTTTTTGTTAGTTAAAAATAGTTAAGTGAAAAATGTTACAATTGACCCCACTCTCCCCTACACTTTATAATCATTGCATAAATAGTTTACCTTATTTTTCCTACTTTCTAATACACTGAAATGACCATCTCTATGTACGACCACTTTTGGGAAGAACAGCATTTTTTCCATCGACTTTGTGTTGAAGAAAATCTTAAGGAGAGACCATTGACAGGGAAAACATTTGCACTCAATGCGGAAAAGGTCAAATAAGAAAATATCAAAACAAAAAGCTTAACAAAACAAATAAGATTAAAATGTATTCATTATATTTGTGTGAGGCTCTTATTTTGAGAACTCATTTTGACGATACCACCTCATGTTGCAGTCAAAGTCCACTAAAGACGATGATTTAATTTTAGAGAGGAAAGATAAATTAGACCAGGGGTAGCCAAACTTTTTTGATCATCGACCCCTATATAATTTTTCGAAATCTCCATCGACCCCCACAAAATTAATTTTCTGTTAATTAAAATAAAACTCTATTAGATACTGTGTTTGTACATTTATTTTATGATTTTAAACATTTATTAAAGTAATAGTACATTGTGTAACAATAGTTTTATGAAAAATATATTAACATTGAAATTTAAATACCTTATCATTAAATAATAAATAATAATGCATAAATAGATATACTAAGTAAAGTGACTAAACATTTACTGCTTCTTGATCAATGAGATGGGTGTGCCTGGTGTTTTTTTTTTGAAAGGTTCGCTATATTGGGTTCAAAACTGGTCAATTTTAATTTTCGTAAAAAAATACAATGTGTGCTATAGTTTTGTCGCGGGCTGTACTAATCCATATTATTAATGCTTGCCTTCTTTTTTGTGCATTGATAATTAAAATTGATATCTAAGCTAAACGAATGGTTTTATCGAAACAATAACTAATTATCCAAAAC
>NC_092207.1:6724324-6732076 GCF_043381705.1 Parasteatoda tepidariorum | reverse complement strand
TTTTTGAATTTGTTATTATCTCTGCAACACCTTGTTTCGTTGAAAAAATTATAAGGTGAGTGTTTGTATTTATATGTTTGAAGTGGAATTAATTGCATGTTATAGTTTTATTTTTCTCACTGTGAAAAAGAAAATTCAAAATATAGTTATTGAAGTTACGTTTTATTTTTTTAAGCATCATATCATAATAAAGTACTGAGATAAGGGGGTGTTTATTCACTGGATCACCAAACGATGAAAAACCAGTGAAGGAACAAGTATTCCTTTACTGGGTTTTTTTCTAAGTTAATGAAAATAAAAGATAAACTTTAATTTTCTTGTACCTTTAGTGATGTTCCGCGTCAAAAGTATGTTAAAAATACGAAAAACAACTTCTAGCCAGTGAGGAAACAGGCATGTTCCTTTACTGGGCATAGATTTCACAGTGAATGAACGCTATGTGTTAACATGGTGACACTTTAATTTTCAATTCATGATTACAAAAAAAGTTAACATTTTCCAAGCATTTATACGTTATAATTTCAAGAATAGGCTTGTTTTTATATATTTGTATGGTTTGTAAATTCATAAAGAGCATTAAAAAATAACCAAAATTAAGTGTTCCTTTACCGGTAAGAGCTGTTCCTTCACTTGGTCTTTTTATTACTTGTTATTTGAACCTCCAAAACTCTATAACAATATTATGTAAGTTCTCTACAATTTCTTTTACATAATTTGCAATTAGTAACAAATATGTTGACACTGTCATTTAACTAAAATTACGAATTTTGAAATTAATATGATTTTTTAAGAGGCAAGCGAAGCTTGAGTGTTCCTTCACTGGTTAGTTTACCCTACCCTTCAATAACAACTTTGAAGTCAATGAAGATAATCTCTAAGAACGACCAACCTCCATCGGGAACGGTGAGTGGTCGCTCACGAGAGGTTTCACTGCACATTTTTACAGTTTTCATTGAAGAAGCTGGGGCCTGAGAATTTATAAATAATTAAATACATTTAGTATGTCAGCAATTTCATCCAAACAAGTAGTTTAACAGCAATAAAATATTATAATTTAATTTCGTCACGATAAAAGAAATTGTTAGTTGTTTATTAAAAAATAAAGGAACTAAAGTTGCTCAACTATAGGATTATTTTTCATTTAAAATAATCTAGGTTAATGTAGTATAAAAGGTTTTGCAGTTTAAACTTTATTTGGTAAAAATAAATTCAAAAATGTATATTTCAGTTTCATAAAATAATGTTTTGTGGAAGATCCTGCTTACGTCATTTGCATAATTACGCTTTGCTTTCATTTGGCAGATTGTTATAAAGAATGCCAATCATTTAATTAATATAAATAATAAAAATTATGGTAATGATAAAAATTATATAAATAGTAAAAACTATGTAAATGATAAAAATTATATGAATAATTTTAAAAAAATCGAGATTTTAGTATTAGTATTTATTTGATACCATAGATTAAGTTTTCGATTCTACTTCCCTGTAAAAAATGGTTTCATAAAATTGAACAAAAATGTGCCAAAATAGCTCAAACATATACAATCGAATTTGAAAGTTCCACAACGAGAAATAATTCTTAACAATAACCGCAGTTCATAAGATTTATTTTAAACGTAAACGTAACTTACTTACCCTTCAGTAATGCAAAACGATAACTAAACATGTTATCTTAAAATATTGCGGAATAATTTTTGTATCACTTTATAATATAAAAAAGAAAGAGCACTTAATTTAACGAAATTAAAAAGTCGAAACGAAAATTAAAGTCTTTTCTTGAATTAATGAATATGATTTTCTGGCCAATGAGATTGTGAGAAACGATAAAACGATAATAATATTTTAATGATAGAGATATAACTCTAATTCGTTTAAATTGGTAGTTTCCAACTAGGAGGATTTGTGTACTAAATTGTCACTTAAAAATTAATTAAGAAAGTCTTTGAAATATTTCCAACAATTTGAAACAATTCTTGAATTCGTTTTACTTTTACACAGGTGTGGCATATACGACAAAACAAAAGAATTTCCTCCCTTTTATATAATGGGGTACCACAATTTGAGGATTTTTCAAAATAGAAATGAAATGCTTGATCACCGGTGGAATATTTAAATTTTTGATTTTGTAACTTTATCGTCTGCTCTATTTAATACTTAGAAAAGGAATATGATAACTAATGACCGAGCTAATGCACTTATAAATCTGTGAACCACTAACATTGCTCAGAAGTACGTTAAAATCCAATCATTGGATCGAAAGTTATTTGGACTATACCATTGTTTTAACCTGACTGAGCAGACATTTATAGTTTTTATTTTTTGGAATTTTTTTATTGTGAGAACAACTGTTGTACACTTTATTATTATTTTCAAGATCACGCTTTCATTCGCGGGCTATTTTAATCCTATCCACGTATCATAAACATTTTAGTATCACACACATTAAACATGAAACTATCGAGTCCACATTGGTGGACAATATTTCTCTTTGAAAAAATAGCTACATCTGTTGAATACTGTTGCATATTTTAAACCATTCCAGATTAAAAAGAGATTAAAAATTCTTCACTCCCTTAGTTTATCCTACGTTTCACCCAACGAGGCACATTTCTGAAAAATTTAAATGATGTTCCCGTTCCAACTTACAGCTCACTTTATCCTTTGATGTCATATTTATTTCCGACATTTATAATACACGTGCCGTGAGAGAAAGTGAAACGATGTAGTTCGAAAAAGAAATGGTTGATTGTTTTCTTAGGAATCAAGCCAGCATATGTTTCTGTTCTTTGCTGCTGCCGCCGGCAATGAAGGTTTCTAGAAATAAAATAAAGTGACTTTTCTGTACGCATTTTATATCGAACAAGATACTGAAAGTATTTAGCCATAAAAGAATGGGTTTCATGTTATTCAGAGAGGTTTTTCTTCGAAATAATTCTGATTTATTTTGTTTCATTCTGAGTATTTCCTTCTAAAATGCTTTGTTTCAAAAAAGAGGTATTTGGGGAAAGCAAGCAATTTTAAATGCTTTATCCTACAGACAACTATAATTTTTAACTATAGAAAGTCTAAAATACAAAGATAGTTGATTCTAAATAACAAGAGTTAGAATCAACTTTAATATTTTTAAGATAACGCATTTAATTGAAATAAACATCAATAATAGTTAAAATTATTCCGTGTTTAAAAAGCTGTTCTTTGCTTTTTTCCGTAATAGATAAGATGTCTTAGATGCTTAAATTGGAAAAAAGAATGGTTTCTCTTCTAGAGATTCTACGAGATCTGTTCTTTTAGGTAGACTACCGTTTAAATTACAGCCAGTTTCACTTCGATTAAAAAACAATGTATACAATAGCGGGGAGGCTGTCTTTAAACACAATAATTGTTTGAAACATACCATCGGTCAAATAACTGTTTAAGAACTTAGGCATCGAAAATGCGCTTATCATCTTTTTCATGCGCTTATCACCGTTGTACATTTGACTTCATGACTCTTTCTAAAATTATATACAGTTAATAATCTATATTTTGTTTGTTTCGAATAATACTTGTCTTATACCTATTTTTACCACAACCTGTCATTTGACCGGGAGAACAATTTATTGCTTTATAAGGTTATCGGATCAGAAATTATGTTGTAATGCGTGTTCAACCTGTTGCATTCGATGAGTTGCACATTTTTGCAAAGATTGTTGCTTAGTGAGTTCAATCAGAATAACTGTGAATTGAAATTTCAAGAAACTACCTAAAATTTCAGATTGGCATTTTTGTGTCAGAAAAAATGACAAGAACTAAATGTTTTGGGTGAGTAGCTTATATTTTATTTTGATAGCTTTACTTCATTTCTTACTAACTGTTAGTTTTTACACAGAAACATGTCGAAACAATCAAGACAGCCGAAATAATATTAATTCTTAGAAGATTGATAAATTCTTAGAAGAAATAATATTAATTATAAATCTTATAATTATAATAATGATTATAAGAAGTATAGAAATAATAATAAATAGAAGAAATATGTTTGCGGAAAATGTACAATGGAAACAACCTGTAGGGGAGTGTCTGGTACCCCCCCCACTGTCAATTTCATATGTATATTATTATTTTTTCAAGTCAATGGGCCATCGGACATTAATTGTTATATTAAAAAAAGATTATTTTCAAAGTTTCAAGTATTTATGATAAAATATTTCTGATATACTCAAGTAATACACAAGTATTTGTGATAATAATGATAAATGAGGTTTATCTATTGTCAATACATTGGTCATTTTCATTTACACCTGAAAAAACAGTCAAAAAACATAATTTTTGTAACTGGGCGGGGCTACCCGACACATTTTGAAAAGAGCTGAAAAACATGTTTTTTTTAAATTTCTATTTTTTTAAAGTTAAACTATTCTTTTTTGTGTTTATTCTTTTTGCATTATTTGATTAGATGATAAAACAATAGAAACATACAAAATTATTGATTATTACTCAATATTATACAGAAATATAAGCAATACTCCTTAAGTGGGCGGGGCTACCCGACTCTCCCCTATATGTAAAAAATGCGTTGACCAATGAATTAAAAATTCGTATTCATTGTGTTTGTAATACATAAAAATTGACAATATACAATTTCGTTAATTATAATATAGTGTTTTTAGTTTGTTTCCTTTCTAACATCCATATTTCATTCAATCTAGCAAGTCCTGTCATTTGATCAGCTATGGTACAAATAGGTATAGATTAAGTGTTGGTATGTTTAGTGTTAACAAACCATTCTTTAGTTTGTTAAAGAATGCACTTTTGAAATTTATAATTATTATTTTTTTAATTTTTATTTTAAATTGGGTATCCTAATGCTAACTTAAATATTTACAAGTTGTAATATTCATTTAAAAAAAAAACTTAATATTAATGTGAATTTTAAAAACTTTTTAAATAGAATATTTTTTTTAAAAGAATTGATCACTTTTTCTTAAATTATATAAAATTTTTCCATACTGTTCCTTAAGCACAGTGATCTGGTTCATAAAATAATCCACTAATTGATTTTATTCATATTACCAATTATATAATGTATGAAAAAATTATTAAAATGAGTGATATTGTCAACTGTTTATTGGACCGATGTGATTGAATTGTTGTCCTAAAAGCGGCTAGTATTTGTACAACCAATGCGATGTTACACATTAAAGTAAGTCTTTAGAAAATAATGTAGATCACGTTAATAACAATAATCTCTCTAGAAACTGTTTCTTGATATCATATCTACAAATGAAATAGTCGCATGAGGTCCCAACTTTTTTGAATAACTGTTTTGAAAGCAAAAATCTTTCATTGCAAACTTACGATAATTTTTTGTTCTGCTTTAAGTTCTCTAATATTTTTGTTAAGATACACTTCTATAACAATGCATTGAAGTTTTTATGAACAAAGTATTTTTTATTATTGTAAATGAGTTTTTTAAACTAATTTTAATGAAAGCAAGTCATGTGTAACGCATAAAGATCACTTTTCATCTTAATTTAAGATAAATGTTTAATAAAATTTTACTTTTCTAATATATTATGTGAAATAATTGATGACGGTACAGAATCGATTTTCAACTTCTACCATCAAAGTAGTATCGTGTAAATTAAGGTTTTTTTGATTCAAATCAAATTCATAATTGGATAACATTGATTCAAATAAAATTCGCAATAGGATAATTATTTTTTTAATAATATTACTTTGAATTATAATAAGGGGGGAAACACAATTAAGTTATGCAAATAAGATAATTATAAAAAGCAATTACTACTATGCTAAATTACTATGAAAAGCGATTTAAAAGTAAGAGAACATTTTTTTTTTCAATGTTCTCGAATAATAAGTTAGAAATTATAGCCAAGTCAAAAAAGGTTCAAATTCATGCGAAGTCGAAATTGTGAGGTAACAATATTTTATTGTCAGCTTTAAAAAAAAAATTAAGACTTAATAACATAATTTGTTTTAATAATGTACGAAGTTAGAAAGGTAAATAATTCTTTCATATCAAACAACAAAAAAACCTGTATTGAATACAAATTTCACAAACTGTCTGGTCTCAATAAATCCTCTCTGCCTACTGTTGTGTGTTAAGTACCTACTTAGGGTGATAAGCACCCACTACACTCAATTCTCACAACTTCGGATGAAATGAGGGAGTTTATTTTAGGCTACTTTAATGCTTTAAGCAAAGCACTTTTCGAAACTAGCTACAAAGTATTCCTATCATGACACCAACCGTGTAGTTAAAATTAGATGACAAACACTGCTTGCTGAAACTAATCATAACATTAATTGCAATGTACAGAGAGCAAAATAAGAGGCGAATAACTTATGATCTATTGATCGGATTTTCACGTACATGAGGGAAAAAAATTCATATAAAATTACCGTACTGCATGGTAATTATGATAAAATAAAAATCCATAATTCTGGTTAATTAAACCAAAATATACGGTATTTAAACTATTCATTTGGATTTCGTTCATAGGGTGACGGTTTACCGGAAGTTCTGGATTTCGTAATTATATTTCTTATGACACACATTTCGCAAAAAATACAGAACTGAAAAGAAAGAAATAAGTGATTTTTATGCTGTGCTCTAAAAGCATTGTCTTTACGCTTTACAGGAGGGGTCTCAAATAAAAGCATACGATATTTTAGGTTGCTAAATCAGTACTCTCTTTGAATAAACGTTTTTTTTTTTCTAACGGATTCGGATTTCTAACTCTCAAACCGTAACATGGAAAATATGACCCCAATAGTTTGGTGAGGAGTGTGGACCCCATAATGAAAAGACCGCGGAACCGGGGGGGGGGTGAACATTTTACAAATTATGAGTTACAACCCCTTCTATGATTACAATTTTTCACTTAATGTTTGTGTCTTTAAATTCACAATGAAAAATTTAAGTAATTTTTTGTGTCTGAATTCTAAAAAAAAAAATGTCTATTTCAAGCGAGCTTTAAAATTTCCTTTGTGAAAACTTCTATCAAATCATTCCTTACTCGTCCCCCCCCCCCTCCCATCCCGGAGTAGAAATAAATATGCGTCCCGATTGCTGACCTATAGGAAATTTCTTGGTTTCAAATGTCATCATCTCTACTCTATTTCTAACGCTACTTAATGTGCATAATTTCAATTTGAACAACACATCTCTATTGACCTAATTTATTTTATATTCTATTGATCAAATTTAAGGTTTTTGATTATCTAACTATACATAGAAATCTAATGATAGTGTCGCTGTTTTCCATTGATTGCGGTGCATTTGTTTAGGCCGGAAAATCACGTGATATGATCCCTTTTTCCCTCGTTCATTTCCATATTGTTTCGATCGTCATCAGCGTAAAATGAATGAAAATTATAAAGGTACTAGTGGGCTGCGTCCCCTGCTCGCCAACGCTCGCCAACCCCCGAAAATTGCTACGCAATCTTATATGGTTTGCTTCGCTCGCTACTAACTTAAGTACATTGCAAATGCACAGAATTCTAAGAATTCAAAACAATCATTCAAATCCATATAACAACTTTTTTTTAAAAAAAAATTGCATCTTTTTAGTAAATACTAAGTCATTAAAATAAATTTGAATTCAAATAAATGACATGTAATTCGTTAAACCAATTAGAAATGTGCTATAGTATAAAATCTTAAGATAAAATTTCTAAAACTGATATCTCTTTAAAAAGGTTAAAATTTTGGCTATAATTAAGTCTATTAAAAATTTAAATAAG
>NC_092207.1:6715214-6723381 GCF_043381705.1 Parasteatoda tepidariorum | reverse complement strand
TTTTTTTCTATTAGTAAACATTTAACCTACCTTGCAAATTTATTTATAAATAATTTCAAAAGATTTACTTTTGACAATGTTAATTTCCTTCACTTAGTTATCATAGTAGTATCATGAAAACTATGAAGCTATTTGTAGTATAAATATTTCTTGTAATTAATCTCACTATCAATTTCACTGTTTTCTTTGCTGATTTGTTGCTGTATTGTAGACGTGAAGTGTTTACATAGTTATCGATCGAACTAATCATAATGGTATTATCGATATCAACTGCAATATCGGCAGTATGTCGGTATTACAGATGAAGTTCGATAAACAAATTTGTAAATTAAAATCCATATTAATAAAAATGTTAAAAAAATATGCAAGAAAATTTTAGCATATATTTTGAAAAAAGGGAAGGAGGGGAGAGCCCAAAAACGGCTGTGCCTAGGGCCTACGAAAGGTATAATCCGGCTCTGAGTCTCGGCAAATAAAATTTCTCCCGAAATAGGAAGGATAGTAGCTGTGAACGGATGTCAAATATATTTTACTTTATATATGTTTATTACAATGTACTATTCAAAATAAAAATATTTGTTTCTATGAACATTGATTCTTTTTTGCGGCCCACCTAAAGTTAAGCATTGTTCATTTGGCCCAAGTTAGCGTTTGAGTTTGACACCCCTGGTCTAATGTATCCAATTGATACACGAACGTAAACAAGGGCAAACCTGTTTCAGTCACGTAAAAGCATTAAAGCTGTAGACTATCAACTGACAATTAAACTTCTACTTAGAATCTTATAGTAGGTCTAATGATTTGGCCAGTGACTGTATATGATAAGAGAAAAATTTCAACTTTTGTAAAAAAAAAAAAAAAAAAAAAAACTACTTTCTGCCAAGAAACAATAATTATTGCGAAACAATCATCGGGGTTGGAGAGCAGGAGCGAACAGGGAACGTTGCCCCCTAATGCAAAAAAAAATTACGGTTGTATAGAACTCATTTACCTAAGTTCTAATTCTATTGGCCTTATTTGGATGAAAACAGAATAAAATAGAAGGTTTCTCTCTGCGGATCGATGCCCAAAACAATGGAATGATTATTGACGCCTCATTAAAACTGCGTCAATTAGTTCCGAGTCGTGTAGAACCCCCAATCACTGACCTTCTTCCAGCCTTTTAAAGCTTCTAATTAAAGTTTCTCGCTTAGACGCTAATAAATCATATCTGCTGCATCTTAACCAACAGAGATCCCTTTATTTTTCCCTATTCAGTCATTTTTCGTTAAGCTTCCTTCTCACTGAGAAATGATAGGGTTTTGGAAAGATAGAATAGTTAAGAGAGTGGTTGAATGTCAAAATAAAATATTTCATGGCATGTGTTGAGTTTACTTCAAGTTTAAAAAGTGCTTAAAAGTTGTTTTTAAAATAGAAATCAACAATAATCGCAAACTGTACCAAAGAAGCTAGATTAAACTCAAATTAGTTTTCCCTATATAGTAGATATGTGTTGAGTTTTCTTCGAGTTTAAAAGTTGTTTTTAAAAAATGACATCAACAACAGCATATCGCAAACTGTACCAAAGAAACTAGATTAAACTCAAATAGTTTTCCCTATGTGCTTCAAGTTTAAAAAGAGTTTAAAAGTTGTTTTTAAAAAATGACATCAACAATAGTCTATCGCAAACTGTACCAAAGAAACTAGATTAAACTCAAATAGTTCTCCCTATGTGTCGAATTTTCTTCAAGTTTAAAAAGAGTTTAAAAGTTGTTTTTAAAAACTGACATCAACAATAGTATATCGCAAACTGTACCAAAGAAACTAGATTAAACTCAAATAGTTCTCCCTATGTGTCGAGTTTTCTTCAAGTTTAAAAAGAGTTTAAAAGTTGTTTTTAAAAAATGACGTCAACAACAGCATTTTGCAAACTGTACCAAAGAACCTAGATTAAAATGAAATAGTTTATATATATTGCATGTGTTCAGTTTTCTTCAAGTTTAAAAAGAGTTTAAAAGTTGTTTTTAAAAAATGACGTCAACAACAGCATATCGCAAACTGTACCAAAGAACCTAGATTAAAATGAAATAGTTTATATATATTGCATGTGTTCAGTTTTCTTCAAGTTTAAAAAGAGTTTAAAAGTTGTTTTTAAAAAATGACGTCAACAACAGCATATCGCAAACTGTACCAAAGAACCTAGATTAAAATGAAATAGTTTATATATATTGCATGTGTTCAGTTTTCTTCAAGTTTAAAAAGAGTTTAAAAGTTGTTTTAAAAAAATGACGTCAACAACAGCATATCGCAAACTGTACCAAAGAACCTAGATTAAAATGAAATAGTTTATATATATTGCATGTGTTGAGTTTTCTTCAAGTTTAAAAGGAGTTTAAAAGTTGTTTTAAAAAAATGACATCAACAATAGTATATTGCGAGCTGTATCAAAGAAACTAGGATTAAACTCAAATAGTTCTCCCTCACTACCGAAAACATTATTTCCTTTTTTCAATTTTGTTCAAATTCAGTTAGTCATTATGAAAACAACAGTTCCATTGAAACACAAAGCGTATGCGATTTAAAAACGTTGCCAATTTCGTGAAAAATAATGCATTTAAGGTGTTTTGTTAGCCAACTATTTACTTAATAGGGTTATGTTTGGCAACATTTGCATAATGAGAGAGTGTCACACAAGATTGAAAAGAAAGATTCATGTCACGTTATTACCAGGCACTGGTCCATCGGTGCCATTCACTTGAAGGTCGCTATCGATCTGACCCGATCATTTGGACTTGATCTGAAAATATATATATTTCAGTATATACATTTATAGAAACGTCTCATGAGACGTACAGTGAGCTGAAAATCTAATCACCTGAATCAATAATGAAAAGAAATCACCTCAAAATGTTTCTTTCACGCAAGAAACATCCACAAAATAGGACTCATAATAACGCAGACAGATTACTATTTTTGATTGTTGTATCATAAAAGCTTCGGTTTTCTTGTACCCTCTAACTGCTGGTCTGCAATTGTGGTGCCAGGTACTTTCCTTTCCCCCTAATCATTAGAACACGAAACTTCTGCTCCCTTCTGTTTAAATCGTTTGTTTTTTTAGCTGAAAACAGTTTCGTAATTGAAGTACCCATCCGAGTCAAACAAATAAAGGAAAGGTAACTTTTTGTTTTCGTAGTTTATTATTTGATTTTTCTTCCATTTCAAATGTCCCATACTCATCGGCGTAGCGTGATTGAAATTTTTAAGGAGGCACGCTATCTTTTTCATTTATTTTTTATTTTTTTACCACAAAAAAATTAAAACTCTAAAAGAAATGCGCAAAGAAACTTTTATAAATGTAATTTTCAGAGCAATTTTCTGTAAGTAACGGAAGAGTTAATAACTTTATGTTCGCTATATTGAAATGAAAGGTTCAGTGCGGACGTTATAATGAACATCAAAATAACATAATTTTTACGGTTTCGCAAACGGGGCAGCATGCATCGATCGTTATAGTGAAATGTCGCAGTCATGAGGGTCGGGATAAATTATTTCTTTGTTAATAATAACACCCAACAGTTAACCGAATTCTAATTCATGCAAAATAACTAAGGAACAATTACACTGCGTGCGTTAATAAACACTTTGGTTTCATTTTTAAAGTGTTGATGTAGATATGTTACCGTGAATGAACAAAATCAAGAGAATGTAGACTTTCACCGGTGAATGTCAATCACATAATCGCTTTGGTGAATATTCGAAATATTTGTTACATCAGATTCGATATTAATTTATTCGTCGATATTATTATATGTATTCGATATTTTAATATTTGTTGAGGATAGATTAAGAGAAACATTAATGTAGGGCATACCGGACAAATGTATACCGGGCAGTGGCAGTGAACCTTAAAAAAACATTGATGTAGGACATATCGGGTAAATGCATCCCGGGCAGTGGCGCTTAACTTGCCCTAGTATACATTTCGGACATTTACCGAAGCGACTATGTGACTGTCAACATTCACCGATGAAAGTCAGCAATCACCCATTTCAGTTATTCTCAGTAACAAATATAATGTTGTTAACATCATTTTCTGTCAGGTCCTTACATTCTTTCAATGTGCCATCCCTGTTTAGCTATATAAAATGTCTTTATAGCATGCGATTTTAGAGACACTCGGCAGCCCTGATAACAACATTTTCAAAGACCCCTTGTAAACATTTTTTGTATAAATTGAAATCAGTTTTATTGAAACATTTTTGCTTTAGTGTGTTGATTATTAACAGTTGGGCTGAAAAGTTCGTAGGCTGACACATAGATGGGCTACTATTATTAAATACATATGATTTTTAGTTAGTTATAACCTTTGAAAGACAAGTGTATAAATTTGACAGCTGTCGGACTATTAGTTTGTGAGATATAGTATTTTTAGTGAAGTAACTTTTGTTAGTTTAAAAACAATGGATAAAAAGAAGTTTCGTGTGTTTTTAAAGCATTGCTTTTTAGCGAAAAAAATACTCTTGAAGCCAAGGCTTGGCTTGGGAAACATTATTCGGACTCTGTACAAGGAAAATCAACCATTGAGAAGTGGTTTGCGAAGTTTAAACGAGGCGAAATCAGCACCGACGACGATGCACACAGTAGTCGCCCCAAAGAGGCTGTTACCGACGAAAACATCAAGAAAGTCGACTAAATAATTTTAGATCACCGTAAAGTGAAGTTGATCAAAATATCTGAGACTCTAAAGATATCAAAGGAACGTGTTGAACATATCGTGAATGAATATTTGGGTATGCGAAAGCTCTAGGCAAAATGGCTGCCGCACGAGCTCCCAATTGGACAAAAGCAACAACGAATTGATGATTCTGAGCTATGTTTGAAACTGTTTAATCGTAGTAAACCCGAATATAGGCTTCAATATGGGACAATGGGTGAAACATGGCTCCATAATTTCACACCGGAGTCCAACCGACAGTCAGCCGAGTGAACTGCACGAGACGAACCAACTCCAAAGCGTGGAAAGGCGCATCAGTCAGCTGGCAAAGTCATGGCGTCAGTATTTTGGGATGCTCATGGTATAATATTCATTGACTATCTTGAAAGGGGAAAAACCTTCAACAGCGACTATTACATAGCGTTATTGGAGCGTTTGAACTACGAAATTTCAGAAAAACAGCCCCATTTGAAAAAGAAGAAAGTGCTGTTTCATCAAGACAATGCACCGAGTCACAAGTCTATGAAAACGATGGCAAAATTATATGAATTGGTCTTCGAATTGCTTCCGCATCCACCGCATCCACCGTATTCTCCAGATCTGGTCCCCAGCGACTTTTTCCTGTTCTCAGACATCAAGAGAATGCTTGCTGGAAAGAAATTTGGTGCCGATGAAGAAGTAATCGCCGAAACAAAGGCCTATTTTTAGGCTAAAGACAAATCGTATTATAAAAATGGTATCGAAAATTTATATGACAGCTATAATCGTTATATCGCCCTTGAAGGAAACTATATTGAATATTTAATTATCAGGTGACTTTTTGGACTTATGGAATTGGTCTAATTGGGATGGACCTCTTGGGGATTAGAAACAAACAAACATAAAATGGAATTTCATCAAAAAAAATTTTTTTCTATGTTAGCCTACGAACTTTTCAGCCCAACTGTTAATCAGTTATATTGAAACACGCTGTGTCCTTAAACGCAAAATTTTTCATATCTGAAAGTCATTCATCTTTACCAAGAGTAAAAATTAAATTTTTAAAGAAAAAAATGGAAAACCTTTTATATTGTCCGTTTTACTGTCCTGGCCAACTTATTAGACGCACTATAAGATTTTATGTAAAATTTTAATTATCACGTGATACTATACAGCATTTTTGTTTTTACTCTGCTTAAACAGATTTGCACTTGTTTACGTTCCAGTTTCATCAGGTTAAATTAGACGATATATGATATAAATTTGACCATTGGATAAATTGGACGATATATTATATAAATATAGAATATTTATTATATCAAGCATTATATTAGTATAGTGTAATAGTTAGACCAAACTATTAGAAGCACTGTAGTTTTTTACTTTATTAATTACATGATTTGCACGAGTTTATATGCAATACTTTAATATTTAAATATACGTGTAATGGGTTTTTATTTAAGAGACTTAGTATTTATTTTTGACATATTGCATTGCAATGATAATCCATTGATACAAGAGCGCAAACAAATACATGAGAGTAAAAACAATACAGCTGTATAGTGTATCAAATGATAATTATAATTTTACATAGACTCTTATAGTGCCTCTAATAATATGGCGCGAGGGGCTGTATTATAAATATTTAGATCTATTGGTAAGTAGAAGCTACTACCTTTTTTCTAAGTAATTATTTTTTTAAATAATATTTATATTTTTATAACGTTAGATAACATTCCATTGTTTTAACAAATTTGGTAAGTTTACAACCGTAATTTAATTTTTCCGTTTACCAAACGGACGGATATAATAAATACAATCTTTGCTTGCATCACATTGTGAATAATAAATTTTTCAAAAAGGGAAATTAAAAAAATAAATTTTTCGAAAAGGGAAAAATATTTTAAAAGCCAGCCTCAAGAAAAGATAATTACATGTTAGTCGATCGCAAGATGCGCACACAAACTGCAGAAAATTAGCAAATTTTACTAAACTGAAATGATTAATTTAAAATTGAAAGAAAAAAAAACATCTTTCTTTTTTTAAGAAAAATTTCTTTTTATCTCTCATTTTTTTGCTTTTGATTTCTCAGGAATTTGAACAGCGTAAACCCTAACTAAGACAAGCTGAATAAACAAGAGAATTAACTAACGCTCTTTCTATTTTAACATAGAATTTTCCCATCATTCAATTAATATTCTTTACTTAACACCGAATTCGATGTCGGTTATGATTTCTTGTTTAACGGCCTTACTTTTACTGTAACATGATAATCATTCTTGAATAAAGGCTACTCATTAGGTTAATTGGGTACGTGCACTTCAAGAAGAAAAAAAAAAGACCTCCTATACCCACACACGTGGCCTATGACGTCAGTGCCAGCTAATCTTTATTAGCAAAATGGCGTCAAAGTTGAGCTAAGTTTCTCTACATCGATTAGAATGTTAATTAACGTGAAGTTAATTAAATACAATGCCGTATCGCACGTCGAATAAGTTGACATATAACTCTTTCTCGTGTACGTCTTTTACTTAACTTAGATTTATTATTTGTTTATGTGTTTTATTGTAACCGTGATATATTTTTGTTTTGTGTACCTGGAAACTTCGATGCATAATTAGTTTGTTTATGCTCCTCGTGGCTCCGTGCCTGTCTTTTTGTGTAAATATATAGAGAGAATTGAAATCTTTGAGAAAGAATTGAGAAATGATACTTGACGGGCTTGGCTTACTCGAAATGGAATGGAATGAACAATTGCTAACGTAAACATATGTCACGTTTCAACACCTAAACAGGATCGAGATACCCATGCCACGTCACTTGCAAGTATCCCATTGGTCCACGCATTTCAAACTCTCAGTCGACCTTCAAAGCAACAACCAAAAATATTGAATGTCTTTCTAATCATTGAAATTTAATTTTCACAAATCACTTAATAATTTCTATCCTAGAGGCCGAATCGCAGACATTGTCGCAGAACGTTGCAGAGTTCTTGCAGGATGATTTTGAAAAGTGAAAATATTTACTTTTCTTCAGAAGTTTACACGTAATCATGCCTTTAGGTCAAGGATGGGGAAACTACGGCCCGCGGGCCAACTGTGGTCCGCCGGAAGATTTTATCCGGCCCGCGGAATGAATTTTAACTAGCCGATCAGTGGCGAATATATCTACTTTGTTTAAAACTATTTTTGTTGATTTCTTTTTTAACAAAGTACTGATGACCTTTTCACTTTCTCTATTTTTGTTCTACAAAACATAAATTAATTAAAATAGTTAGCACAAACAGCTTTAACTGGTAAAATGTTGACAGCAAAAGTTCTTTATAGAATAGCTGTAGATTAGCTCCAACTAGTATTTGTCTTTCTCGAGGAGCAGACATATGGAATCTAATATAGGTGAATTGTACTTCACATGAGGCTGACTACGCGTTTTAAGTTCCAACGAACGGATTTTTCTGCCGGCTCGAGTTCTAACATAATTTACTGCGTATGGAAA
>NC_092207.1:6704632-6714040 GCF_043381705.1 Parasteatoda tepidariorum | reverse complement strand
TGAATTTTCTTTTAATCGGACCCTTCACAAATTTGTTTATCTTCATTATTATTTTGTTAATCGAATAAACCCTTTCCAGGGCAGAAAACAAGAAAGATGGATGTAAACGAATTAAGTTTTGTCTTCGGCAGACGATTCTTCCATTATTCGTCCGAAATTAATATTCTGCGTTCAGCAGTATAGGCTAAATACCAAATATTTGTATGCTGCATCTCTAATTTAGTAGCTGCAATTGCTGTTTATTTTTTAAAATTTATTTTTTTTAAATTATAATTTTGCAGTGTTGAGCATAATCTTGTAAGTCATTACAATTTAAAAACTCCTTGAAAAAGTTTTTTTTGCAATAAGGGACCCTATTTGCACAAACTCATAAAAGCGGACCCTGCTTGAAAGAATGTGAGTAATTTTTTCACAATTTCACGAAAAACGGACCTTTCACAAAATGTCTGGACAGACCCCTGTAGACAGTTTTGTCGCAAAGAGCTCGAAAAAATTCTGCCGCAGAGATTTCTGTGGACTTTATGCACAATATTACCGCAATTGCAGAGCACGGAAGCGGAGCAGGAAAAAGAGTCGTTGAATAGAACTAGTGATCCTTCTTTGACTGCTGATTCTTCTACAATTAACGTCGCAGGTTGCGAAGTGTAACTTCTTCCGCGCGGAGGGACTCCACGCACTATTTTTTTATTACGAGAATGTTTTAATGCAATTATAAAATCGTTTTCTTTTGACAAGAATATATATTAAAGCAATAGTAAAATTGTTTTCCTTTGACAAGAATGTATAAATTCAATTGTGGAATTATTTTTTTTGTTGACAAGAATGCCTCAGTGCAATTGTAAAATTGCTTTTTCTCCTTTGAGCAGTTTAGTGTTGTACCTTTCTATGCCTTTAGAATTTTTTTAAAATTCTAAAGTCATTTACGTAATATTTTAACTACGTAATTTAAGTTAAAGAAATTTTTTATCTTCATCGAAATTGGTTTTATTAATTTTAAATTTTTTTACTGTCTACTGAAAGACAAATGCGCAATATTTAATTACCTGTCTAACATAATTAGATGCATTATTTTAATGCACCTATAATAACCCAAAATCTATGATAGCTAATAAAAAAGAGAGCTGCATTTATGTTACCGTGAATAACCGAATTCAAAAGAATGTCGTCTTTCACGGATGAATGTCAACCATCACATAGTCGCTTTGGTGAATGTCCGAAATATTTGGCATTGATATTCATTTATTCGTCGGTATTATTATATTTGTTCGATATTTTAATATCTGCTGAGGATAGATTAGGAGAAACATCAGTGTTCGGAGTACTTGTTAAATGCATACCGGACAGTGGTACTTAATCTTTAAAAAAACATCAGTGTAGGGCATACCGGGTAGAGGCACTTAACTAGACCTATTGTATATTTCGGACATTTACCAAAGTGACTATGTGATTGTCAACATTCATCGGTAGAAGTCAACAACAAACCATTTCGGTCATTCACAGTAACATATACAGTATCCTTCCAAATTATTAGGGACACTTAAAATTTATGAAAAATTGTCATTTTTTTAAAGAGTCAAAACTTTTTCAAAAATGAATCAATTTTCATAAAAATTTCAGGATATCATAATCAGGTCTTCTACTTGCACCTAAAAATTACTAATTTAATTTATCTTAATGTTTTGCAAAAAATTTCACATTTGAACAAAGCAATTTTTTTTTTTTAAAAAATGTCAAATCGGACAAGTTGCTTCTTTGTAACAAATTTTTTGCATAAAAATTATTTCTTACACATTAAAGTACAAGTCATTAACTTTGAAACGGGCTAAAGTAAATGACTTTATGATTTNAGATGGTCATCTCATAGTGCGAAAGTATTTTTAATGCTTTCATTTTAAAGGAAATGTTATTATTAAACTAAAAACTTGTTCCGTCTCATCTATAAAAAAATTTCATCCGATCATCCTCTTCCTAACGTCGCCGCCATTTTTATTTACATTTGTATATGTCATCACATAAAATTGAAACGTCATAAAAAGCAAACGATCTGATTGGTTCATGAAAGAAATTGCCTGAACGGTTGCAGATATTTCGTGCAACCGTAATTTCTATATCACACGAGCGTTTTTTGGAGAAATTTCACTTACAGTTGCACTTACACTTGCAGTTACACTTGCAGTTGCACATATTTTCTCTCGTGTGATATAGCCATTAATCTTTAAAAGAACATCAGTGTAGGGCATACCGGGTAGAGGCACTTAACTAGACCTAGTATATATTTCGGACATTTACCAAAGTGACTATGTGATTGTCAACATTCATTGGTGGAAGTCAACAACAAACCATTTCGGTCATTCACAGTAACGTATACAGTATCCTTCCAAATTATTAGGGACACTTAAAATTTCTAAAAAAATTGTCATTTTTCAAAGAGTCGTAACTTTTTCAAAAATGAATCAATTTTCATAAAAATTTCAGGATATCATAATCAGGTCTTCTACTTTCACCTAAAAATTACTAATTTAATTTATCTTAATGTTTTGCAAAAAATTTCACATTTGAACAAAGCAATTTTTTTTCTTTTTAATGTCAAATCGGACAAGTTGCTACTTTGTAACAAAATTTTTTGCATAAAAATTATTTCTTACACATTAAAGTACAAGTCATTAACTTTAAAACGGGCTAAAGTAAATGACTTTAGGATTTTTTTTTGATCGAGATATGAGATTTTGAAAATTTTTTGTCATTTATAGTGAAAACGAAATTATTGCGAATTCGAAAATTATTTAGTATTTAGTATTATTTTTTTGCAACTTTCTTATTCGGATTAATTGAGTTTTTTATTTAAAACATTATTACAAACAAGAACATTATTTATAAATTTGCAATAACAATTTTAAAAAACGTCTCAAGAAATTTTTAAGAAATTTAGCTTTATTTTGCCACCTATTTTTATACAAAATTTAAACTTTTCTCAACTGTGATAAATATAAACTTATGCGAACCTTGCGTAACAAATAAATAATTGATAGCTAGCAAATTTTCAATAGAAAATAGTCAGCAGGTTGATCTCTTTAAGCTGAGGAATAAATACTAAATGAATTTTCGAATTCACAATAATTTCGTTTTCACTATAAATGACAAAAAATTTTCAAAATCTCTTATCTCGGTTAAAAAAAAATCATAAAGTCATTTACTTTAGCGCGTTTTAAAGTTAATGACTTGTACTTTAATGTGTAAGAAATAATTTGTATGCAAAATCTTTTGTTACAAAGTAGCAACTTGTCAGACTTGACATTTTTTAAAAAAAAGATTGCTTTGTTCAAATGTGCAAATTTTTATTGTGCAAATTGAGATAAATTAAATTAGTAATTTTTGGGTGAAAGTAGAAGATCTGAACATGATATCCTGAAATTTTTATGAAAATTGATTCATTTTTGAAAAAGTTATGACACTTTGAGAAATGACAATTTTTTAGAAATTTTAAGTGTCCCTAATAATTTGGAAGGATACTGTATAACAATAACATTATTTGTTACCATTTATTAACCAGCCATTCATTAAAAAGTCCCTCGTTTGATTCGAAAAGAGTTTTTGATAGTCTTTTTCACGTTGTAAAAATCAACCATTCATTGAGAGTTCCATGCGCACAACCTGTCTTAAACTCGAGTAACTCAACCACCACGTGAATGACTAAACCTGCGTAAAAGTGGTAAATATTTTTCAACTCGTCATTCGTTTTGTTTTGCTACTGCGGTACAGAAATTCTATTTTATGAAAGTTCCAAAAAATGATTGAGAGAAGAAAAAGAAACTACTTTTTTTTCCCATGTAAAAGTGGGAATAGTTCCATCTTGGCTCTCGTCCATGCGAGTGTTACCTACAGGTATTTTTTTAAATACCCAAGATCAACATCGTTATGAAACCTTGACGAGTGATTGGAGAGAGAGACCATTCTACTTAGACAGGCAACAAAGAAGGTAAAAATAAAACAAGAGCCGAAAATCTTCAAAAAAAAGCTGACTTTTGTTTGTAAGGAAACTGGATTGCAACGCAAAGAACGTTTTTTTTTAATTCTATGCTTCATTTTGTTATGCATGCGGAAGGAAGAAACAGAACTTATTTTGGGTGTCTCCCCGTTAATATATATGTCAATTTATATAAACACACTGCCTTCTCCGAACAAAATAAATAAAACACGCTATTTGTCTCATTTGAAAATGAATGAACATAGAAAGAAGATATTTAAAAAAAAAATGCAATTGAACTGATTTTTTTTATTTTATTAAATGTGAAGCTTAAATAAATTCAAACAAAAATACTATTGATTACAATAGAAAGTGAAGAGGGCTGTCCAAAATTTGAACCCTTTAATGTTAATTTTATATTTTGCGTATTTCGCCGTATCTTGAGGACTTTTTAAGCGAATTGAAAAGTTTCCGCACACAAATATAAAGTTCGATGATCTAAAAAATGATTCCATGAAAAATATAACTTTTAGCAAATATTTATTATTATTTTATTGTTTTATTTAGTAAGAGTCGAAAAAATTTTAAACTGTAATGTATGCAATTTTTTACTTAATGCTAAAGAATTTAATTTTTAAATGGCTAAGTGCAAAATTTCGTCGACATCGGTCGAATCGTTCCTGAAAAATCAAATTTTAACGAAGGCGTTTTTTTTTAAAATTATATTTCTCAGGAATTATTCGATAATGAAAAAAAATTTATAACAATATAGAATTTTTGGACAGCTCTCCTGACCAAACTATGGGAACCTTATTTCTCAGATTGCGGCTACTCTCTCTCGATATATCGAGGGTCAGAATTAATCGAAATCAATCGAAAAAAAGGTGTGTTTATTCAGAGAAAGTACGTTATTGTGTCTGATTTCGTAACTTAAAATATCGTCTACACGAATTAATTAGCATATTTGAGGTCATCTTCTCGACCCTTAAGAATGTGTTCTAGAACATGAAGATCGGATCATTAGATCAAAAATTATCAAGAGTGGTCCCTTTTTATTCATTTTTTTTTTCATCATAGCACCATATTCTTTATAGTAATTCGACTTCCCAACATTCGTAAACCTTCCAAACATGGGTCCTTAAAGAATGTGCCTATTTCTAACTGCATTAACTTTTCGTGACGTTAGGTCAAATTGTTTCACGTTGTTATCACTAATTAAGTTCTCGGACACCAAATACGGAAATGAAGACCACGCCTTTGTTCCAATTTGTGTCCAGCGACCACGGGGGAGGGAGCATAAAATGGTCTGCCACGGAATCAGCTCGGAAGATTTGGATAGCAAATCCATTCATTACAGAAAAATTCTTGACATGATAAAAGGTTTATGTTCAGCGTATCTGCGCTTCTGGAAAGTCATGAAAAATCATGGAAAGTCATGAATTTAGGTGGTGAACAAAAGCTGTCATGAAATGTCATTATTTAAACTATTTTTTGGAAAAAATCAAGGAAACTCATGGTCGCCGAAAAATCTAATTTTTGAAATGGAAATACCCCCCCCCCATTTCATTTTGTTCCGAATATCTAAGTTTGTAACAAAATCCCTACTCAGTCATATTTTATTAAAATATAAAATGTTTTTATCATGTTCTTTAAAAATTAAGGCGTTCTTTCAAAAAATGAAAGAAAAAACATCATTTCTAGAGCGATTTATCTTTTATTTCAGAATTTCTTCTGTGATTTCAGAATTTTTGTTATTATTTATTTTATTTTTATTTTATCAATTTAAAATTCTAGCTGAAGCAAGTCAGTCATTGGCGAATTTTTTATATTCCGAAAGGAGAACAGAAAAATCAGGAGTATTTCTTTCCTTTCTGATGAACAAGAAAAGTATCTTTAGAATATAATTCTGCAGGGAAAGAAAGAAAAAAAAAATTAATTTGCTTTTGTATTTGTTTCCCAGCTATTTTATTGCTTCAACTCTTTCTTTATTCTGTTCTTTTAAATTTGAAATCTATAAATAGGAAGATGCAGAATATAACAGTTTTGGTTATACCTATCATGTCAATTAATGTTATTATAATGCTTTTTTTAAATGTATTGCTGTGTTTTTGTCAGAGCAAATAGTGACTTCTGTGAGTCATGAAAAATTCTTGGAATTAGTCATGGAAAGTCATGAATTTTGAATATCTAAAATGTAGCAGATACCCTGTATGTGGCCATTAAAATGAAATTCGAACCAACTGAGTCCCTAAAAGAGTGAACATACCATTAACAGAGTCCCTTTTATAGACATCATGGTAGGAGGGTTGCATGGAAATCACTGATCATTCAACTTCCATAATATTCTATTTCTCGAACAGTAGTAGGCTTAGCCTTATCGGCTAAAGCAGGGATAGGGAAACTACGGCCCGCGGGCCAACCGTGGCCCGCCGGAAGATTTTATCCGGCCCGCGGACCGAATTTTAACTTTTTACTTTCTCTATTTTTGTTCTACAGAACATAAATTAATTAAAATAATTAGCATTAACAGCTTCTATTGATAAAATGTTGAAAACAAAAGTCCCTTATAGAATAGCCGTAGATTAGCTCCAACTAATATTTGTCTTTCTCTAGGAGCAGACATATGGAATCTAATGTAGGTGAATTGCACTTCACATGAGGCTTACTAAGCATTTTAAGTTCCAACCAGCGGATTTTTCTTCCGGCATGAGTTCTAACATAATTTACTGCGTATGGAAAGGCTGCACACATACAACGTTCATTGTAAATAATGGTGAATTTATTAAATGTATGAAATGGCTACTGCCTTTTTGAGTTATTTGTAAACATTTTTAATCCCAAAATGGCAACTAAAAAATGCAAAGTTGATGAGCAGTGCCATGCGTTCAATGATGAATTGACTTTATTTTATTTCAGAAGTTAGAATTTTTATTTTAGAAGTTTCTTCTCGGCCCACCAAACTTTTTTTCCTAGATTTTCGGCCCACGACCAAAAAAGTTTGCCCATCCCTGGGCTAAAGTGATCACCCATCCTTCAACAATCAAATTCCGTTTCTGAAAACAAAATCTTTTAACCTTGGAGTATTTTAAGATGAGTCGTGAAAATTGTTTTTAAAAAAAATCATCGTTATTATAATTTTTCTTAACGAGGAATATTTTTCGCATTTAACAGGGAAATGTAGATTTATTTTACCGAATTAATATTTAACTACTCAATCATAGATCTGGTGACGCAATTCTATTTTAAAAACATCGCTTTTGATTTAAGTTTTTGGGTTATTCAGTGCATTTCGGAGAAAGTCTATTGTATTTCGTATTTAATTCGCGTGGAATTTTTTTCATCTTTTTCAAATCCTCTTAGGACGACTGTTTGCATTTTTGGGTTTAAGAAGTACCCGATTATTTTTCTCGACATTTTTAAAGGACGGCGTCCTGGTGCTAGATATAAATTTGATATTAAGATGAATTTTTTTGCTCTCATTTAGAAGAATAAAAAAGAAATATATATTAATTGCATGAATTTTATAACAAAGACATGAAAGGACTTTTGTAAACGAAACGGTAGCAAAAAGTTTGTTCAACAATTGGGTATAATATGAAAAAAGCACAATTACTTCCACTTACTAGGAATAACATTTACCTTTTAGTTTAATTAATAAACTGAGTTTTAAATATGCTTACTAAATTCATAAACTTCGGCAAAACAACAATATAAATTATTTCCAAAGGAACTAGACTAGTACAATTCCAACCTGGCGAGTAGCGACTTATAACAAGACACTTCGTTTGATGCTTTTACTTGTTGCTAGAAATCAGGTTCGCAGAAAATGCTGTTTACTAGTTAAATTTAGTAGGAATAACACGATCTGTGACGTAGGCTATAGTATACCCAATTCTGTTAGCATTCGAATGCAACGTTGTTTGTCATGTTAAAAGAACAATAACTGATATTCGTTCTGTAAGAAGACTGAATATTCAATTTATGTTTAACACTAAACATACCAACGCTTAATATATTATTATTTCTACCGGGTCGACTTTATGTTTCTTGATTGAATGTATGAAATATGGATGTTATGAAGGAAATAAACTAAAAAAAACTTTATTATAATTAAACAAAATTGCATATTGCCAATTTTTATATATCCCAAAGATTAAAAAATTTTAATTCATTACTCAACGTTTTCTTTACATATTTCCTTTCCTTTTATACATATTTCGTTTCCTTTGTGCATTTTCCGCAAAAATATTTCTTCTAATTATTTTTATTTCTATAATTCTTATAATTATAAGAAGTTAGTTAGAATTGAAGCGAAGCTATCAAAATAAAATATAACAGGGCTGATTATGCTCCGGAAAAAATCAGTATTTCCGGATTTTTCGCTAACAGGGATCCGGAAGTGTCCGGAGATTGAAGGTCCAGACGTTTAAAAAAAATCATTGATCACAGAAATTTCCGGAAATCAAATTTTCAAAGGTGGAACTTAAAAACACAGTTTATTTTATTTGTTTGTAAGGGAGAGCCAGAGAGATACTTTATTAGCATGTAATCGTGATTAATATTAATTTTTTATCAGTAAATAGTTGTTATAATCATAAACTCAAGGAAAAAAGACAGATTTGTAAATTTTAATTACTTCTCCAGGTCATCATAGGTATGTGTAAATGATATAGGTATGTGTAAAATTGTAAATATAATTTAGGTAAACTAAGAAATATTGAGAAAAAGGAAAAATAAACTTTTAAAATTTTTTTCAATTTAAACCTTTTTTTTAACTCACGAAATTTTCCGGAATTTTGACTTGGGCTCACAATCACCCTTGATATAAGCTATTTACCAAAACATTTAGTTTTTGTCACTTTTTCTGACGCAAAAATGCCAATTTAAAATTTGAATTCACAGTCAATCTGATTGAACTGACTACGCAACAGTCTTTGCCGAAATGTGCAACTCATTGAATGCAATACGTTTAAAACGCATGGCATTTCTGATCCGTTAACCTTATAAAGCAATAAATTGTTCTCCCGGTCAAATGACCGGTTGTGGTAGAAATAGGTATACGACACGTATTATTCGAAACAAACAAAATATTGAAAAAAGTATTAATAGAATATTGACTGTATATGATTGTTGGAAAAAGTCCTGAAGTCAAATGTGCAAAATCGATAAGATGATAAACGCGTTTTCTATGCAAAAGTTCTTAAACGGTCATTTGACCAGCTATAGTAGAGGCATACATGGCAGTACTTTTACTTTCGTTACTTGTACCGCCGGTACAAGTAAAAAGTACGTACTTTTACTTGTACTTCGTTACTTTTTAAATTTAGTACTTTTACTTGTACTTTCGTTACTTTTTTAGGGAAAAAGTAAAAGTATTTGTAACGGAAATGTCGAATGAAATCGTTACTTTTTTCTAAAACTCGGTAAGCTTTCTAAAAAAAAAA
>NC_092207.1:6700351-6703495 GCF_043381705.1 Parasteatoda tepidariorum | reverse complement strand
GTATTTTCCTAAAAAACTATACAACGTAAATATTCACGAAAACACTACACGACAAGATAAGTAAAATATAGCACTAGTAGTGAGTTAATCATAAAGTTTATTCGTTTATGATAAACATGTGTTAATCATAAACGAACGATATTGAAGAATAATATAACATACCTGCCAACTCTTCCGGATTTTCCGGAAGATTTTATTTTCATATTTAAAGTGGTAGTAAATATATACTATTTTTTCTTTTATAATTTTAATTTTTAAATGATTTTGATCACCACTATTCTTACAAAAATTAAGCACATATATAAATATGCGTTACTATCATGGTTGTCAACTTAAGTTTTCTCAAATACAACGTATTTGTTTGCTTAAAATTGAAGTTTTAATTCCATTTTAATACCACTGGGAAAAACTATAATGGAAAGGATTAAAAGTTGGCAGGTATGAAATTATTATTTTATTTTCATATCTTAGTTAAATATGCTAATGTATTTGCTACTAAAATCTTTAAAGAAAATTTTGAATAAGATTTAAAATTCTATTTATGAGTTGTTTTATGCTCTGGGCTAATGTGGGAGTAAGATATATTATGCGCTTATGCTTGTCGTATTTTTTGTAAAATAATTTACTTGTTATATGTCAGTTAGTAGATGGTAACGAGAAGAGTTTTGTGGTTTGCCATGGTGATAGTTTTGGAATGTAAATAGTTTTTTGAGTGAGTTTAAGATTTATTTTTCTTTGGAATGGCGACGCTGCGATAGTTTTCTCGAGTTAATAAATCTTTCCTTTTATTAAACGTAATAGTAGAGTTTTCTTAATTATTTGATTCGAAGTTCTTTCAGATTTATTTGAGGTCATTTTAATTTTGTATTTTTTGATGGTGGGGGTTTGTTTAAGCTTGTGGCTTAACTACCACTATAAATATTGAATACTTATTCACTAGTATATAAGACGTGTTGTTAACCTGATTCGATCTTGAGGTAACTTTTGATAGATGAAGGTTGACATGGTCGATATTTAAATCCCCTCAAGCTTGACTAATTGCCATAGGATAAAAACATTATTTTTAACCTTAAATGCAAGTTTAACAAATGTTTCACGTTTTTTATCGTATATACAAAAAAATATAATTTACTTTCTGTGTATAATTTTGTGTAGTTATTTTAAACCTGCAAAACAGTTTTAATTTTCTAACTGCAATGTAAGAAGAGAAAAATGATATAAAAAACAATGTCTTTGTGTGTATAATTTTAAACCAATATTTGACTCATTAGTTTTGAAACAGAAACGTGTACAATTTGTTTTTTCATTTTTATTTTCATATACCATTTGAATGAATTTAAAAATATTGGCTAAAGTCAACCCATTTGGGTGATGTATTTAACACTATAGTATGATTAAACTTTAAAATGTAATACATAATATGATTATTAAAATCGTAAAAAAAAATTTACATAGCCCCAAAATGAATTCTTTCAATAATAGCCTTATATAATTAATAAAAATAAGAGAAATCCATATTTCTTATACACTTTACTGAAATGGATATTTTTATGCAAATAATTAAATGTAAAGGCCTAGATAGCCTGGTTGGTTGGGGGCTGGACCCATGTCCAAGAAGTCGTAGGTTCAGCCCGTAAATAAAGTTCCCATGCTGGATCAGAGATGGATCGTTCTCTGGTTCAGGTCAAAATTAAGATCTTCGGATAGATAGTGTGTGAAACGGGTTGTGACGTATGCGTGTGGCAGAAGACGAATTCTTGGCTATTAAGAGCACCCCTCTGCCTTAACACTAAACATACCATAACCTGACAATTGACCGTTTTTTAATAACCTTTGCATAGAAAAATGCGCTTATCATCTTATCGTTTTTGCACATTTGACTTCATAACTTTTTTCTAAGAATTATTTATATACTGTTAATGTTCTATTATTATTATTTTTGTATTTTGTTTGTTTCGAATAATACTTGTCGTACACCTATTACTACCACAACCGGTCATTTGGAAGGGGAAAAAATTTATTGCTTTATAATGACGATGTAATGCGTGTTCAACGTATTGCATTCGATGAGTTGCACATTTCGGCAATGACTGTTGCGTAGTGAGTTCAATCAGAATAACTGTAAATTCAAATTTCAAGGAAGTGCCTAACATTTTAGATTGGCACTTTTGTGTCAGAAAAAGTGACAAAAACTAAATGTTTTGGTCAGTAGCTTATATTTTATTTTGGTAGCTTTACTTCATTTCTAACAAACTGTTAGTTTTTACACAGAAGCATGTTGAAACAATCAAGGCAGCACAACTTCTTAGAAGAAATTATGAGAATAATTATAAGAATTATAATTCTTATAGAATTATAATTCTTATAATTATAATAATGATTATAAGAATTATAGAAACAATAATAATTAGAAGAAATATGTTTGCGGAAAATGTACAATGAATGCTTTAATCTAAATCTTGTAAATAATTAATCTTCTGTATAAATTTATTTTAACGAAGCTTTTTCTGCGCGTTTTACTTTTCTGTTTTTTTATCCTTAATTGTCGGGATTTGCTCTTAACTATAACACATTTTTTCTTTACCAATAACTAAAGGTAGGCAAATTTTTAATTATATTGTTTAATATTAATGATTATATATAGTGATATTGTGCTGTATCAATGACTATAAGGATAGATGCATCGTATAAATTTTTAAATCTGTTAAACTTGTCTTTAGTGTTTGTTGAAAACAACAGTAAACTAACCTTTGTTTTGAATGTTTTCTTAATTTCAAATGCTTAAATTGAATTTTTTAATGCTTATTATCCCCCACAAAGTCAACAAATTCTACGTTACTCACAAAATTTTCTAAAAACTTCTTAAAACCTTTAGTATTTTCATTCATAAACATAGTATCACTGTTGCAATTCTGTCTACTTTCGTTCATTTTCGCTCTATAATTCAAAATTGTCAATGAATTAAAATTTGTAACATATTACGGTGTTTCACTAAGTTTATAAATAGTGTTATTTGTACAATTAAAGAAATTAAAAATAGAGAGAACAGAAGATTATGATTATCACACTGTAGAAACACGTGTTGGTGTTGGAATGTTTATTCCTACACCCCGGGAGTGTGACGTCACATGGGAAGAGCCCATT
>NC_092207.1:6683696-6699948 GCF_043381705.1 Parasteatoda tepidariorum | reverse complement strand
TTTATTCTTTTTGCATTATTTAATTAGATGATAAAACAATAGAAACATACAAAAATATTGATTATTACTCAGTATTATACAGAAATATAAGCAATACTCCTTAAGTGAGCGGGGCTACCCGACTCTCCCCTACATGTAAAAAATGAATTAAAAAATTTCTTATTCTTTGTAATACATTAAAATTGACAATATACAATTTTGTTTAATTGTAATAAAACTTTTGTTTAGTGTATTTTCTTCCTAACAACCAAGAAACATAAAGTCCGGTTATTTGACCGGCTATGGTAGAAATAGTTATAGATTAAGTGTTGGTATGTTTAGTGTTAAAATAGGCTTTCTAGTATGGACGCGTGACTACAACAACAATTACATGAAAATTCTCGAATTTATTTATTATCACAATTCAAGGTATTCGTGGAAAGTAGGTGGAACGTATGGGCATTAAACTCATGCTATTGCTGTACTTCTCTCTTGTTACAGATCATGATGTTTTATTCAATTCCAACATTGTATGAAGTACAATCTTCATCTTTGTATAATCTTATTGCGATTTTTTTTAAATTTATTCTTTTTTGATTATTTACATGAATTTGAATAATATTCGCTCAATCAATTGATTGGTATAGAAAACAAAATATTAGGAAAGAATACTAAAAACGGGTGAATTGAAGTGAGAACGATTGAGGGAAATGGCGCTTTTTCTAAGACTGTGTTGCCTAACCAGCAATTATTTTCAAGAAACATGCAGTATTTTAAAAAAAGCAAATAAAAAGTTTTTTTTAAATTTTAGTTATAAGGGCTCTCCTCCTAATGACCTGAATTTGAATCCCAGCTATGGTTGGTCGATACGAATTCCGCACCCGGCTAACACCGATCACAGTGCTAATGTGAAATATCCTCATTGGTAGACGGATCATGGGTTAGGGTCCCCTTGCCGTCAGGCTAACCATGGAAAGTTTTCATGGCTTTCCTATCCACGTAACGTAAATGCGGGTTAGTTCATCGAGGAAAGTCCTCCCCGAAAGCAAATTTCCCCTAATATTTGACCCAGGAGTTCCCTTGTCTTCTGGATTGGGTTCAAAATGACAAGACTACAGAGTTGAACATTAGTAGACGTAAACTCAAAAAAAAATGGGTCGGTTGTTCAACGACGGTTATAAACATGGTGCGTAGCGTTTTTAAAAAGTGCTTAAAGGTGCTTTTTTTCGATTTTTGTTTTTTTAAAAGCCCTGAAAGGTGCTTTTTTCATTGGGTGTTTTTAAAAAGTGCTTAATTTTTCCTTTTTTTAGTATGTCGATTTTCGTCTCATATTATGCAAAAAGCACGATTTTCACATTGTTCTATTCCACGTTTTCGCAATTCATTCAATCACAATCCATTTCAGCGTACCGTCGGTCCGTAGCCTATGAAAGCGCTAATTGTTTTACTTGTTTGATGTAATACTTGCGAGTCCGCATGTGCGTCTACTGAACTGTTAAATTAATTTCTAATATGTGATATATGCTGTTAATAGGCTGTTAAATTAATTTCTAAACATTGTTTTAACTAAAGGAGATTATATCTAATAAATAGGTCATGTAAATATCTAATAAATAGATATTTTTTCCATGAATCTTGCGTTTATATTAAAGTTAAATAATTATAATATTTAGTATTTTAGACTGCTACAAACAAGTATGCGTTAACTTCATGAGGCAATATATTTTTGAAATCACTACTTTTACTTCATGTGAAAAATTTAAAGCGTTATTATATCTGAAAACAACACTTTTAATAGGATTCTGTTTTTAAAAATGGTCTTTGTGGTAGCAACTTTTTTGAATTGTTTTATTTATGTTTTGTAACAATGCTTTTTTAAGCATATATAAAAAGATAAACACACTATCATTAATAATGTATAATTCCTCATTCAACAATGCACTCAATTACATTGTTTAAAAGAGTAATTATAACAACTTAAGCGTTTATGTCATTTGTAAAGTTATCTTTAAAGAGAGAAATACATCTTGTTTTAAGAAATTTTGCAAATTTTTATCATGAGAGTGTTTGAACGAGTTCGGCGTTTTCGCAGATATTTTTGTTGCTGTTGTGAAAGTAATTATGACGAAGAGAAGGCTTGGTTAACATGGACGTCGATGGATAATGAGTGGTTCCCAACAGATATAGATGAAATTTAAACTTCTTTGTGGTACTTGTGAGTAATGACTTACAAAAAATGACAAGTAAGCAGATGTGCTCTGGACTTTAGAGAGTCACTGCAAGGACTAGAAAATCCACATTTCCCGGTGGTAATAGAAACTTATAATACAGTCTCTTAGGCTGAAGTGAATGAACATCATATTAGCTTAAAACAATGACAAGTAAGCAGATGTTCTCTGGACTTTGGAGAGTCACTGCAAGGACTAGAAAATCCACATTTCCCGGTGGTAATAGAAACTTATAATAGTCTCTTTGGCTGAAGTGAAAAAAACATCATATTAGCTTAAAACAATGACATGTAATCAGATGTTCTCTGAACTTTTGAGAGATATTGCAAGGACTAAAATTATTATGGTTTGAAGATCTGCGGAAATTTACTCTACATCTCGATTTGCAACGAGAAACGAAAATATTTTTTTCCAAGCATGACAACCTGAGAGAACATTTAAAAAATGCCTTTCTGGTTGTTGCTCCTGAAAAAGTTTCCCAAAATGATTTTGAAAATGAGTGTTGCCACGAGTTAAATTGAACTGAAAGACTTTGTCAATACTTTGATTTAATTGTTCTGTATTATTAGAGCTAAACTTTGTGCTATTGCTTTTACATTGTTCATAACCATTGAAATTCTAAATTTTGTAATTAAAAATTTTCGGCTCTGTGAATGTATTGACTCTTTTTTTTGTCATTCATTTTTCAGTGATATAGTGTTTAGTTAAAGCGGATTGACTTTTCAAGTTAAACAGGGTGCGTAACGTTTTTTAAAAGCCCTTAAAGGTGCTTTTTTCTATGTGTGTTTTTAAAGAGTGCTTAATTTTCCCTTTTCCGAAATGTGATATTTTTCTTAGCCATGTTGATTTTCGCCACAAATTATGCAAAAAGATATTGTCCTATTCAACGTTTTCACAATTAATTCAACCCCAATCTTTTTATGGGGGGGTAAATTCCATTTTAAAAATTAGATTTTGTGGTGACCTAAATCCATGATTTTCCATGATTTTTTCTGTATTAGCGATAGAAAATTTCATTTCTCATGTTAATTTCATGTTAATTCATGTTAACTTCATCGTTGGTAACGCGCCATCGTCTTGTTCAATGGCAAGCAAATAAAACCATCAATTGTCAAAAACTTGCCAACCCTGTCTAGTTATGATATTTTTTCAAAGTGCTTAAAAATATTTTTGAGTGCTTGAAAAGTGCTTAAAAGGTGCCTATTTTTCGTTGAAAAAAATTGGCTATGCACCCTGATGAAATAAAATAAAAATGTTGGGTGTTAGAGCCGTAATGGCTTTGGGGATAGATCCGGGTTTGAATCCCGGAAGTTGCTGGTCGATACGCATTCTACACTTGGCTTGCACCGACCAAAGTACAGACGTAAAATATCCTCAGTGTTAGACGGATCATGTGTTGGAGTTCCCCTTGCTAACAGGCTAACCATGGAAGGGTTTCATGGTTTTACTCACTATGTAAAGCAAATGCGGGTTAGTTTAACCAAAAACTCTTTGATCTAGGAGTTCAGTTGTCTTCTGGGTCGGATTCAAAATTATAAGACTAGTATTAGCAGCCCGAAACTCAACATTTGGGTCAGTTGCTCACAACGACTGTTATAAACGTAAATAATATTCGCTGAAAACCATTATGTAATGCGGTGACACAACCTTAAAAAACAGCCATATTCTAAAGTTATAAAATTCATTATAATGATGGTTATAAAATTTTGGTTATTAATGGTGGTTTTATTTGACTTTCAAGAAAAACTATATTTGAGATAACATTTCTTAAATCGATTTGATTTCTCTTATAATCCATAATCGTGCTCCATTAATTGCATGCGATTATAAACATAAAAATAAGATATCTAATCTTACTAGAACTGTTATTATAATACATTTTCCCAAAAGTGGATAGATTCCATTCTCAAAAATAACTTATCTGCGAATGAAAATTGTTAACTTATTTACATGGTGATCCATTTTCCTTTATTGTACGGCTGATAAAATTTTAAATAAGGCACTTTATAGAATGAGAGAAAGAGTGTAAATAAATAAAGACAAAACATTAAAGCATAATGTACATTAATGGATCATTTCTACATAATGGTTAAACTAAGATTATAAAAAAAACTATACATTTACTTCCTGTTTTTTTTTTGGTGTTAGGTAATTGACATTTTTATGAGCTCAATGATTTTTAAAAACATAGCAATTATTAATGTTAACAATTTTGTATTAATATACACAGAAGTGTAGTTATTACTAAACTGTTCTCGTCTTTTTGCTGTTTTTGTTTTGTTCTGCCCATCAAACTTTTTTTTCAATTATGTGTGAAAATTTTGAAAAAAGCTTCGTATGAAAAAAAAATCATGCTAAGCGTGATTTTGCTGCTGAAATGATTGTTTCAAAACAAGTTTATGGTGGTTTAGTTTATTAGAAAAATATAAATATCCTGAAGAAAAAAATTTGCTATGAAATGTTTTTTCCCCAAACACTATAACCATTTAAATTTTTATAAAGCGATATGAAAATTTTTGATTAAAATATCATGAACTTTGTAAGACGAAGCAAGACGAAAAGTAATTAAAAATAAAAGTTAACACATTTTTTTGTCATGAGCTGGGCGATATAAGAAATTTTATATCGTGATGCATCGTCAGTTTTGCATCGCGATATAGCGATGTATCGCGATATAGTATTTTTGAAATTCATTTACTTGTAAGGCGCAGAAAGTCGGATTTCTATCAAAACTTCATACTCAGATTGATTTAAATCAATTTATGAATTTGATGTATGTGTTTTGCTTAAGAAAGATATTAATGTTATATTTTCTAAAAATGATTGCGCAGATAACGAAAGATTTCTTAGTTTAAAAATAAATAATAAAAAAATAAATAAAATTGAAATTTATCAATATATTTACCCAACAATATAGAAAGAAAATTAAAAAAATAAGTTCGTTAAAAATTATTTGTATGCTTAAAACAAAGTGCTAAATAAATTAAACAAAAAAAACACTTTTAAAACAACACTATTTTTTATCATATTATTTCACATAAATAATAAAGTTAAATTGAATAATTACCGAATTCTGAACGAAAAAACAAAGTAAGGTTTAATTTCTTAAAGATAAAAACTAAAGAATTATGATATTCGATAATATATTTAACTGACAATAATAATCCAAAAGAGGAAAAACAAGTTTTGTTACAATTTTATTTGTAAAACTGAAAACAACTAAAGATTTATAAATTTAAAATCAGTAATAAAAACCCATTAAATTATTATTTTATCCAAAAAGTTTTTAATAAATTAAAATAAAGTAAGAAATAGCCTAACAAATTTAATTACTTTTTTATTTAATTCTGTATGGGCACCTTAAATTAGATTTCCGTTTGTAATAAATTCAATAATGTAAAATAATACTTAAACATATAATATCAAAATTAATTTTCCCATTTAAAAATAAAAAAGAAAGTTTTGTTTCAAAAAAAAATTTACCTAATTAATTAAGAAACACTTCTTTATATATTCTTTTCAATAATAGATTACGTTCAGAACAAGGTAACGACAACAAAGTCAGAACAAAGTCCGTCCCACTGAAAATAATCTACAAGAAACGATATCAAGTCGCGACAAAGAAGGAAAAAAAACTAAGAGGTGCGGAAACGAACATGCGAGATCACGATATATGTTCTCAAAACTGATTCTGATTCTACCGCTCATCAATTAAAGCTAGGCACTCTAATTAAGGCCGTTTCAATATAACGATACGTACATCGTCTTCCCCAGCGCGAGTTGGCATCGGAACGGCATCCTTGCGATATCGCTATATCGTATATCGCTATATCGTTCGTCTTCTTTTCTCGACGGCTTAAATCAGATTTCTGATGCATCGTCTGGAAAGAAAGTCACTGTATCGGCCTGTCGATACAGGCGTTAAATCGATGTATCGCGATATATTGATTTATAGCTCAGTCCACAACGCATCAAACAATATAGTTTTTGATTAGATATCCTGAGTTTACCGAATTTCCGATCCTAAATTGCTACAGATTTATCATTATTCTTTTGTATTTTAGTATAAGTTATTTAACTATTTTACTACAAAAGAGAAGATTGTAAGAATTATCAAACTTTCACAAATTTATTTAAAATAAGAATTTAGTTTACTACGTGGAGACAAAAGCTACATTTATAAGACTTTTTTTATTTATTCGAAAGGGAGGAATTCAATTTCAAGTGCATTAATTGAACAATTAAGGCAAAACTGTTAAAATAATAAAATTTTATCATTATAAAAGGTTGTGCTCTTGACCTATTTTCTTTAAACAGCGACAACCAGTCACTGATTGATTCAATAGAACGTAATTGTTCAGCGGTTTAGTCATTTTCTTTTCCGTCCCTTCGATTTCCAATAATTATGGACTTCACTATCTGTAACTGAGGAAAGGAAATTATGATAATTGCCTTATCATACTCCATGTGATATTATTATTCTTTGTAAGCAGAACGCTGGCTAATTATTGAAGTGTGAGATCTCGATTGGAATTCTTTTTTTATACTGTAAAATAATTCCCACTTGAATTTACATTAAAAATACATGTTTAGTTATTTTTTAATAATGAATAACTTTCATTTTTTTATTTCATTCATTTTTTTTTCAATTCATTTATTTATTTATTTATTTTTGCAATTTTTAAATTCATTTTTTATTACCGTAAAATAATTCCCACTTGAATTTACATTAAAAGTACGAATTTAGTTATTTTATTAATATTGAATATCTTTCCAATGTAAATATTATTTTTTATTATTATTTACATTGGAAAGCAGGCCATTTATTATTTGCATTGGCTTACTATTTATATGTGTTATTCCAGTAATTTCTTTCCATTGGAATATTACCGACGAGATATGTTTATAAACTAAAACTGTAAAAATTGCGGCGTATAGTTTGTTTATGTAGAGAACATTACTTGCCATTCATCTGAAGTGGTGGCTGTTACCATGGCGACGTTGTTTAACTATTTCGATAATAAGTGTTGGGTTATTATTTAAGACAGGTTTTGACTTGGGTGGGTGAGAAAAAGGGTATTAGGGAAGAAAGAAACTGTCCTCTTCGAAATGCGCTATAGCAGCAGGCAGCCTTTGTGGCGAGGGAAGTTCCTTTCATAGACAAACTATAATTGATTTTCGAATACGTTGTTGAACAACCCAAACAATGGCAAGTGACGTAGTGTGGGCGTCTCGATCCTGATTAGTTGTTAAAACGTGGTTTAGCAACTGTTGTTTCCCTTCTATTTCCAGTAAGTCAAGATTCAATTCTCTTAAGTATACGTAATAAGTCTTAGGTACATTCTATATTCTTTCACAAAGATTTCAGTTTTTTCACGATATATTTCTTACTTAACGAAAAGACAGCTACGAAGCCATGTAGAACATAAACAAACTGATTATGCTCAACAGTTGCCAGGTACACAAAACAAAAGTATATCACGGTTACAATAAAATTCATAAACAAATAATAAATCTAAGTTAAGTAGACGAGAAAGAATTATATTTCAACAAATTTGATGTGTGAACTGGAGCTGTATTTAATTAATTTCACGGGAAACTTAGCTCAACTTCAATACGCCATTTTCTAATAAGCAATCAGCTGAAAGGCCGGGATAGCCTGGTTGGTAGGGCAGTGGGCCCATATCCAAGTGTTCGGGGGTCCGGCCGAAGACTTTAAATGATGACTGATGCACGTTAAATCTGTCGAGTCCATGTTCCCATAACAAATCAATACCTCTGGGGGTACTGATTGAAATTGAACGTTAGTAGTCGTAAACTCGAAATTGGGTCGGCTGTTTAATGACGGATATAAAAAAGCTGGCGTCATAGATTACATGTGGGAGTATCTCTTACCTTCTACTTGAAGTGCAAGTACCCAATTGTGTGAAAGAACACTTTCCTCGGGGTTAACACCAAATTGATTGTCTAAACACTTAAAATAGAATAACCTCACACAAAACTTTCACGCTTTTACACTTTTCAGGAATTATTTACAAACTGCAGGAAACAATGCCGCGTAGCTATTATACCCGATGGAATATTTTCTATTAGAAAACATCAATCGGTCAATAGAGTATCTCTTCTCCCGTTACAAACCCTTTTCATAAACCAATGAGAGTCCAAAGAAAGGACAGATGCTATTCTCTCTGTCCTTTCAATTTATGTATTTTCGTTATTGTTTTCTTATAAATATTGTTACATTTCTTTGACTTGACAATCTTTATTACACATCCTTTAAATCACCTTCTTCTCAAAATCAAGACATCCTTCTATAACACCAATATAGACCCGCTTTTAATTTCAAGAAATGCCAAATAGAACGTCGAGAGTAGTTTTGTTTACAGTCTGAAATGCGATGAGAGTTTGTTGTCATTTTCAACACCGGTATTCATCAACAGAAACAAAAATTCGCCGTTAAATGTAACAAAAGTAGATTGAATAACAAAAGTAGAGTACATCAAGTAGTGTAAAAGATCATTGAAGTAGAGGAAACACTCAATAAAAGAGTTAAGTATAGTATTTTGATACACCACTGTGGTGTGAAGTAGTTGCAGTTGCAACCAATTTTGTCTTATAGACGTTGAACGCTATTAAATACAAAATGAAAACATGGTGCGTAACGTTTTTAAAAAGTGCTTAAAGGTGCTTAATTTTTATTTTCGTTTTCTGAAAGCCCTTAAAGATGCTTTTTTTCATTGGGTGCTTTTAAAAGCTGCTTAATTTTCGCTTTTCAAAAATGAGATTTTTTTTTCTTTTCCATGTCGATTTTCCACGTATTATGCAAAACCGTGCTTTTTACATTGTTCTATTCATTCAATCAACCACAATTCATTTCGGCGTGCCATCGGTCCATAATGTACGAAAGCGCCAATCATTTTAAATGTTTGATGAAATACTTGCGGGTCCACTTGTGCGTCTACTGAGCTGGGTTTTGTGAGATTATTGCACTCTAATGTGCAGCTCTGCTGCATTTTGCAAGATATTCTCAGTTTCAGGCTTCATTTTCCACCCTCTGAAATCGAACCGAACAATCGCTCTATCTTTTTATGGTGGATAATATAATCAAGAAAAGAGTTCTTTGTCAGAAACTAGTTATTTTATCATGTGAATGTTTAAAAATTATCTTGCATTTTGTTAAAGTATATAGTGTTTAAAAATATTTTTAGAGTGCTTAAAAATACTTATTTTTTGTTGAAAGATTTGTAGAAGCATCCTGAATAATAAATAAAATTTTCGGAACATGAAATAAATATTGTATTTTGACAGATCTACGCGAGGGCGGAAAGAAGAAAAAAATGTCTCTTTGGCACCGCAGGTTAATCTCCAGCATGCGTTTTTTTTTTTTTTTTTTTTTTAAGTGTTTAAAATGCTTTTTGTCCTTTTCTCAAAATTTAATGAATCATTCCTAAATCATTGACCCTGTCAACCAAAATTTTACTCAAAAGAATAAAATAATAATTAATAAAATAAAAAATAAATAAGAGCAAGAAAGAAAAAATATTGCGTTAACCAAATAAACGAGTGATTCTTCATTTGTTTATCTTAATAAGATCTGGAAGACAAATTACTATCATTTGTAATCCAATTGTACCCTTTATCAGAAAAGATTGTACTTCTCTTGAAAACGATTGCTCTGTAAAGTTTTTTTTAAATTAAATTTAGTTTTTTTTATATATTTTTTTTCTTAATGAGAAGTAGTACTTCTAGAAATCGCGCGTTGCTTCTATATTCTTCTCTTAAATTAAGACTGCGCAAAAAAATGTGGTCATGAAAAAGAAAAACCAGCGTTGCCGAGAAAAATAGTCATATAACGACCATTTGCTTCTGAATTATGCAGGAAAAGACAGTTGCAAAGTAGAAGAGCATCCCCCATTTAATTGGAATAGACACCTTATGAATATAAATGGCACAATCCTAGTTTCTTATATTGTGAAACGATCTGGAAAGAAAGAGACAAGTCGTTAGCAACCATAAGATATCGATGACAAATAAATTATTTTGAGATAGCGTCATTTTTTTTTCTTCCTAAGATCAATTCGTTACATGTCTAGAATCAAACTAATATGCATTTTGTGCAGATGCAAATTCATTTTGTGCACATCATAGGCACGTCATATGTATTTTGTGCACTCATATCGATAATGAATCCTATGCAATCATTCATATTTTTCCAAATCTTGTTCCGTTTTCGAGACCTCACTTAGCAGTTTTCCAACGGTTGACGCTGTGAGCTGTCCCATCTTATTTCGCATAGCCACTTTACTATACTTAACTATACCTATTGCAGCAACACTTAACTATACTTACAATAACTATTGCAGCAGGCCGCGGGATTGATTACAAAGGTGAATACGGATTTTAAGGGACATTTTTTTCATTTTATTTTGTTTTATCTACGCCGACCCAATTTTGAGTTTACGGCTACCAATATTCAACTCCATTGCCTTGTAATTTTAAACCCAATCTAGAAGACAAGAGTATTGAGTTCAAGGTATTGAGGGAAATTTGACGTCATTGTAGATTTTTTTGGTGGAACTAACCCGCATTTGCGTTACACGAAGAGGAAAAATCATGAAAACTCCCACGGTTAACCAGATGACAAGGGGACTCTAACCCATGATCCGTCTACCACTGAAGATATTTTACTCCAGAACTGTGGTCGGTGCAAGCCGGGTGCAGAATTCGTATCGACCAGCCATCGCTGGGATTCAAACCCGATTCACCTCATTGGAAAGCGAACGGCCTCTGAGCCGCCACTGTTTTATTTTATTAATTTGTAATTATGAGTGTGTTGAAAATCAGGAATAGGACATTCCATTCAAAACAAGCCAATCGAGCCGGCTCACACCAACCACAGTGCTGCCGTAAAATTGCCTCAGTAGTAGACAGAGCATGGGTTCGAATCTCCATGTAACGCAAATGCCGGTAAGTTACGCAAAATTTTTTCTGCAGAGCGTGCTTTCAAATATTTAATGCACTTGGTAGGCTCCCAAAATTTAAAAGGTAATAATGGCTAATACTACTTACACGGTGAAATAACTATACTGCCAAAGGGGGTCGTGGTGGTTCAGGGAATAGAGTGATCACCTCCCAACAAGGTTGGCAAGTTTCTGCCGAAGTGGTTAAAACCACTGGTAGAAACCGGTTAAAACCGGCATGACAGAAACTCTTTTCTGCCACATTTGTGGCAGAAACTGGCAGAAATTCAGAAAATGACATAAAAGTAAGTACTGATATTGACATACAATGGATAATTAATAGAAAAAAAACAATTAAATATTAAACAAAGTACAATTTATTTACAAAATTATCACCATTCAAAATCAAATATTACTTTGTTTGCACTCTGCAGTAATCTATAACAAAAGACAAGTCTTGATGCAGTTTCTAAACCTAAACAATTTCTCAATTGCCTATGCGCGAACGAGAAATTTGAAAAGATTCTCTCAAGTCCAGCACAACTAGCAGTCTTTGCCATCAAGGAACAAGCAAGATTTGTGAAACTTTCATCTATTGCATATTTTTTTAAAACTGGACCACCATGTAGCAGTTGGAGTAATTGTCGAAACATGACAGGAAAAATAAGTTTCGGGAAATGGGTCCGATTTGTTTTATATAAATATTTGATATACTGCACTCCTTATAATTAATATAAACAAAATAATATATTAACAAACAATGAATTAAAAAGTTTGTTACAGTTCTATAGAGTTAACATTTTTCAGTTTACTTAAACAAAATATCATTAAGCAATTACTAGAACTAATATAGACATATTTTTAGTTTCTGCCAGTTATGGTTTTTACCGGTTATAATCAGTTTCTGCCACTGGCATGGCGAAAACCAGTTTCTGCCGGCAAAAAGCCAACCCTGCCTCCCAATGAGGTGACCCGCTATAAAATCACAGCGATGGTTGGTCAATATGAATTCTGCACTCAGCTCGCACCCACCACATTGCAAACAAAAAAATATCCTCAGTGGTAGACGAATCATGGGTTAAACTCCCCTTGCCGTCAAGCTAACCTTGGGAGGTTTCATGGTTTTCCTCTCCTTTTAACACAAATGCGGGTTAGTTTCATCAAAAAGTCCTCCACGAAGACTAGTTTGTGATCCTGAAGTTCCCTTGTCTTCTGGATTGGTTTCAAAACTACAAGGCTACGGAGATAAACATTCAAAGTCATTTGCTCCAATATGGATGGACTGTTCTGTAAAATTCAAGGCAATCACATATTTTCATAAAATCTGATGATGGGCGTGAGTCCACGAATTAGACTCAGTTTGCATTTTTTTATTATTTTTTCGGTCTAGATTTCAATCATCTTCAAGTGCGATTGTAATAAAGTCCATTCTTTTTTTCTTTCTTTGTTCTTTTCTCAGCTCTTATTCTCGGTGACACCTCAGCAGGTGGTGAAGTGGATTCTTTTTCGAGATAAGTTCTTGGTTCTCTTCTCGTTTGCTGCTTGTTGTTTGAATAATAAAAGTTTCTGACAAATTCTGTTAGAACAACGCTTTTTCTTAATCAGTGATGTTAAAATAGAAAAACAGTTTTTTTTTCTAGTATGAGAATTTGTTGAAAGAAAAATTTATTTTTAAGTTTATAATTATTAATAATTAATTAAAGAACTACCAATATACCTCACACATGATTTTTTTAAGGAATCCAACTCTCATGAATGAAACAATTACAAACGCTTTATTGCTTAACAAATTGTTTATTTTGAAAAATCTTTAAGGTTAAGCACGTTTATGTTCGAAACAAAATATTCGAATCGTATCGCAGAATTTATCGCGATTGATTGATATAAAAAAAAGAATTTTTTGTCTATGAAAGTTCCGATATATATTAGCTGGTGTTTCACTACAATACTTTAATTGTTTCTTGCCTGCTTCAAGCGGAATGTGTCGCCCTATTAACTCCAGAGGAAATGTAACACACGCTACAGTGATTGAATTTAAAGTTCTTTGACTGATGTAAATAAAATTTTCATGTGTCCGTTATAAACAAAATTTTCATCTCATAAATTTCAATTCGAATTCACTGTCCATCAGAATTCTAACCACTAATAAAAGAGCTAAACTGCATCTCTTTGCCAGAAAAAAATTACACTGTAAAAGCTTTAATCACCAAAAATGGTGGCAACTACTTTTTCATTGCATCAAAAGCCAATGACCAGTTTAGTGAAAAACCAAAAATTTTCTTTGACACTAGCGGTGTCGAGTAGTCGTTTTCCGGTATTCAGTGACACAAAATTTATTATCAGAATTAAATAAGATGCACATCAGAATCAGTAAAGGTATTTTTGCGATACAATATAAAGTGGAGATCATTGATTTAGCAGGTATATATACACAAATTCTTGAAACAAAACTAGTTTGTAAATAAACATGCGCGTAGTACAGAGAGAATATTAAGACTCAATTCGAATTTGAACTAGGCTTAACATTAAAGAAAAGGATAGAAATCTTACATTATAAAATTAGTTAATACAGCACGCAGAGATCTGAAAATTAAAAATATAAATATTTTTATGACTCAACTAAAAACATACATACGTATTTTAACGGCGAACTTTTCTTTCAGTAGATGTATGGCTGCGCGGAATCACAACAAACAAGCAACCAACAATGTCCAAAGTGCGTCAGCATTGGTGTTTTCAAAAACGAAAATAATTTAAGTATGATATGAATGCGCGAGAGTTTAGTGTAAGCTTTATTTCCATTATAAATACACAGATTTAAGTCTCACTCTTTAAATTATATAGGAAAGCTCGATGTAAATCTGAAATAAACTGTGCCCTCTCACAATCTGTTCAGCATTAATTTCGGAGATACATTACACCACACTTTTTACAGTGTACTAGGCAGAATTTATCGTTTTATTATATTTTACTAAAATATTTTAAAGCATCGTCGACATAAATTTCGAACACTTTTTGAATACTTTTTCGAATACATTTCATCTGAAGTTTTGTCTCTGATGATTACGGATTTCAATCGTTTTCTGAAAGCTGCGAACAGAATTGGGTACTTGCACTTCAAGAAGAAGAAGACCTACCATACCCACACATGTGACCTATGACGTCAGCGCCAGTTAATCATATTAGCAAAATGGCGTATCAAAGTTGAGATAAGTTTCTCTACATAAGTTAGAATGTTAATTAACGATAAGTTAAGAAAGTATAGAGCCTTATCCCATATCGAATGAGTTGAAATATAATTCTTTCTCGTTTAATTCTTGTACTTATAGATTTATTATTTGTTCATGTATTTTTTTGTAACCGTGATTTATTTTTGTTTTGTGTACCTGGCCACTTCAATGCACAGTTTGTTCTAGGTGGCTTCGTGCCTTTCTTTGTGTTAAGTTTCTGTGCAAATATAGAGTGACAAAATTGAAATCTTTGTGAAAGAATTTAGAACGTGTCACTTAGGAGAATTGATGCTTGACTGGCTTGGTCATCAGCTACTTTGCATCTTATGCGCACTCGCTGGATGCTGTATGATCTGTTAAATCTGAGTATGTTGCTCACCCTGTACGTTGTTTTTCTGATATAGCATACCGAACCGAGCAATTCCCCGCGTTTAGTTATGTATATTCTAAGAACTGGCCTTCTCCTTTCTATTTTATATGCCCGAAGTCTGAGATCGGGCACCTTAATGATTAATGTTTAAAAAAGTATGATGTACCTTAAGTTATTAAATTTGGGTATTAACATTGAAAAGAGGCATTGTTTGGCATTATTTATTTATTCGAATACGCATTTAAAGCTGTGTACCAGAATAAAAATCTCACGGACAATTTATATAAAAACAAAGTATCTATCGCCAAAGTTTGGAGTTAATATGCCAACAAAATTAGATATGATCCTTCTCGAGTTGTCTCTTCTTCCTTTTGTCTGCAAAATCCGAAGGAAAATGTTCGAATTCATCATGCTTTCTGAAGAGGATACAAACGAATATTAGATAGAAATAATAAATTATGTATTTATTAAAAGCAGGTACAGTAAAAATAGAAGAGGGATACTGTTCTAGAAGGAAAGATACATTTTTTGTAGACTTTCTAGTTTATGATAAATGTCTTACTAGAGTGTTCGTAATGCTGAGGAATCAAGATGCATTTCTTTTCTACGTGATTATTATAGTTTTGGCGTCTATTTCAGTAGCCAATGATCTATGATTTTGCTTCAGAGGAATTTAGATGTCATAAATATATCTTTACCTTTTCTTTTTTAGAAAAAACCAATGGAATTTATTTATTCACACTATATATATATTATATATAGTGTGATGCCACAATTGGCATTGCATATTTCCTAGCCTTTTAAGTATCTTTAATTACTTAACATTGCTTTTTTTAATCATACTTAATCAAATTTTATTTAAATTAAATCAATGAGTTAATCGTTATAAAAGCAAACATAAAATGTTTTGTTCTTTTCTTATCCATCAATGTAACGGTTAACTTTTTATTTCAATAATAATGTAGACTCGTTAATTCACTGCCGCGCCTAATCGAAAACAAAAATCTATTTATAACTCTTAGTTACCACACATGTTTCAGTTACATGGTTACAATAATCCTCGCAGTCTTGTTGGCGATTCACGATCGGCAAAGTATTTTCAAACCTAATATTGGCCTTATTATGGGAGGTTGGCTTTATTAATTTCGATAATTCGCCAATCTTAGATCTCTTCTCTATACTCTTGTGTCCGTTAGGAACAAATTCATTCACTTTCAATTTTAAATTTGTGGCGACTGGAGGTGCCTTTTTGGGGCCTCTCAGTCCCAACCGTTTAAAATATTTCTTCATGCTAACAAAACTTCTAGATGTAGAGAATGTTATTTTGATCCATTTAAGGGATTTCTTTTTTTATGATTTGTATATTTTAAATATGGCCATTTTTAACTGTTCATTTTCCTTGAGACAATGCTTCAACCACCATTATAATATTAATAATGGCAATCACCGCCTATATATATATATATATATATATATATATATATA
>NC_092207.1:6648576-6683499 GCF_043381705.1 Parasteatoda tepidariorum | reverse complement strand
TATATATATGTTTCTGTGAAAGGCCGAAATGATGGGTAGGTGTTGACTTCCACTAGTGAGTGTTTGCAATCACATAATCGCTTTGGTAAATATACTAGGTCAAGTTAAGTGCTACTGCCCGGTATGCCTTGCATCAATGTTTTTTTAAGATCAAGTGCCACTGACCAATATGTATTTAACCGGTGCTCCAAACACTGATTGTTCTTCTAATCTATCCTTAGCAGATATTAAAATATCGAATAAATATAATAATATCGACGACCAAATTAATATCAAATCGGATATAACAAATATTTCCGTTATTTATTAAAGTTGTTGACATTTACCGGTGAAACTCCATTTTGTCTTGAATATGGAACTTTGAAAAAGTAGGCCTGGTCATTATGGGTTGTCCAATGTTGGCTAATGCAATGTGCTTTTAGAAAGAAAGAAAATAATTCTTTGATGTTTGTAAAACTTCAAGTTAGTCGTTTCAGGATCTCTTAAAAATGTTACAGTTGTATTCTTAAATAATAGATGTTAACGAATCAGAAGATTGCATTTTATTATTTAATTATTTCGAATTGAGTGCCTCGTTATCTGTAACACAAGAACCATTACTTAAATAAACAGCCATTAAGTATCCTTTTTGTCCTCATTGCGAATGATTTTTTTCCCGTCGTTCGAGAAGGGAAAAGTGAGGATGAAAGGGGTGAATCGGTTAATTGTTTTCGAAAAACGAAAGAACTGAAAAAAGAACAATTCTTCAACAGCTGTCGAACAACAAAATCTTTCCTCTCTATTGTAATTGTTCATTCTAGTTGAAAAGGGATTTGAGTAAATGTTTCGTTTATTACCGAAGGGTTGACTTTGGAAGATTTTATTTCTATCTGTTCGCGTTTATTTTTTAATTAGAATGCGTGCTGAAGTCAAATGAATCCATAAGACACATTCTTTTTAAACTGCTTGTATTAATACTGTCAAATGTACTATAAAATACTGTACTATAGTGAACTCCCGGATATAGTGAACGAAATGTTCGCGCTTCTGTGCCTTACTATACACGCATAATATTATTTTTTGTGGATATAGTGAAACAAAAGAGGCGAAGAAATTGGATAGTATGAACTTTTTTCTGTCTTCGACTGATTATTTTTTCTTCATTTTTTGGTGATTTTGAAATTTCTTCACATAATGCATATACCGATTTTTAAAACCATCTATTTATACTCAAGACAAAGAGTAATAAAAACAAAAGTTACGAGGTTTTTGTTTCTACATACAGATTTTTAATCATTTTTCTATTTCTTTTTATAGGTCATTTATTTAAATGTGTAATGAAAGGGAGCAGTTCAGAACGGATATAGTAAACTCCCGGTTATAATGAACCGAAATTTCGGTCCCCTGAAGACTGTATTAAATGACATGAAATCAGCTATAAATGTAATTAAAAAACATTCTCTTTTATAAATAAAATTGTCTATTTAAGGAATAGAAAAATAGGATATTAAAGTTGGCTGAATTAATATTCCATGCGTTAAAATAACGTATGAATGATTTCAGCCACCAGTAAAATATGCACATCATATATGTTGCATATCACCATACTTTCCTTTTTTTTCGGGAAAGGGAAAGAAGGCTCCTGTTTCCCTATTTGTAAACTACGAGAATTTTATTACTGACAATTTTAGAGATAATAAATTTGGAATAGGAAAAAGGTCTCTTGCACCATTTGCTTCAGAGTGTTAAACATAATTTCTAAACGATTTTTTTAAAAAATAAAAACGGTTATAGTTAAAAACAGAGGATATAAAAAAAAGAAAAAGGTAATCGTAGACTGCGATAACAAAAGTATAAGTTTTTAGAAACTCTTTTTCGAATATGCAGTCTAATTCGTGGATTTGCTGATTCGTTGAATATTGATTCTCTGTCATTTACAAATGTGTCACTTTACCATTTGTGTCTCGTCAAGTCAATGGTTTATTGCCTCAATGGTTAATGGTTTATTGATCTTCTCTAATATATAACATTTAAAATAGAATATCTGTATCAAGTATCTATAATATTATATCTATATCAAGTACCTATAATAGTGAATCTATGTCAAGTATCTGTAATAGTATATCTATATCAAGTATCGATAATAGTATATCTATATCAAGTATCTATAATAGTATATCTATATCAAGTATTTATAATAGTATAAATATATATCAAGTATCTATGTCCATGACAACATGAACATACAATCTTAAAAACGATCATAACCATGTGCAAAATAAACGTTTAAAATAAAGTCGTAAAATTATCTTAAAAGCCATGTAGTACAATCTGTATAAAAATCCCGCAGTGGACTAATCGTTAAGACACGGTTCCCAGCAGATCACCGAAGTCAAGCATCACTGGCTACGGTCAGTGTGCGGATGGGTGACCACTTGGATCAGTCTGCTTAGGGACCGAGGGTGTGCGGTATCGGTCCTCGTTAAACTGTTCTACCGTAAAGTGCTCGACTTCGCGCGCAGGTCGTCGGGCTACCGAAGCGGGGGGTGCCATCCCCTCCACAGGAGATCAAAATTGTGATGGCATGTCTTCGGATCATCCTCCGGGATGTCTCCCAGACCGTCGCCAATAGTCCATTGTGCAGCTCTAGTGCGACGTAAATTAACAACAACAGCAACAACAACAATCTGTAGAAAAGAGATGAGGGAAAAAAACGAATGGTTGCCATAGTAACGGAAATTATTAAATTATTCCCTCAACTGAATGAAAATTACAAAAATGTTAAGATTGTTTCCATCATAGAGATAGAGACAAGGTGACATTCTCTTCTGTAGGGAAACTTCGTGAAAGTCAAGCATCACTAGCTGCGGTCAGTGTGCGGGTGGGTGACCACTTGGATCAGTCTGCGTAGGGACCGAGGGTGCGCGGTATTGCTCCTCGTTAAACTGTGCTACCGTAAAGTGCTCGACTTCACGTGCAGGTCGTTGGGCTACCGAAGCAGGGGTGCCATCCCCTCTGCTGAGGATCAAAATTGTGATGGCGAGTCTTCGGATCATCCTCAGGTATGTTTCCCAGACCGTCGCCAATAGCCCATTGTGCAGCTCAAGTGCGACGTAAATGAACTAAAACAACAAAAACTTCGTGAAGAATGGAGGAAATTTCAATTATTATATGAAGGCTTCTCCCCTCGTTGAAAGCAACAAGCATTACAATCCCTCAAGTAAACTGTAAATGACGTGTTAACAGAAAGAAAACACACGTGACTGCACATCGCCAATTAGGTTGTATCTGAAAAGGGAAAAAAAATATCTTGAAAATTGCTGATTTTGCGGCTTACGGATTATTATTGTTGTTTTCTTTTTCTTTTGATGATCTAGGAAGCCGGAAAAGTTAAAACAAATAATTAAAACCAAAGTTCTGCCAGAAAAGTTTTAGACTCCGAAGAATATTTTTAACAGTTTCTTTTTATTTACTAGTTGAGATCGAAGGTTTAATTGCTCCAAAAACCTCGATTTGGGTGAGACATTTTACTGAACTGTGACCGTAAAACTGTTTAAAATTTCACCCTGAAATTTATATTTTATTTCATTTGAGAGAGTACCATTAAATTTGTTTTTCCAGTTCCCTATTTTTTTTTCTTATCAGATAAGTGGATGTATACATATATAATATAACACAACATAATAAAGACTAGAAAGATTTTTTATTTGTTTTTTTTATTGCAAAAGCACTTGACTTTACATCATTGGCCCCCATGCATCGAAGATGCATGAGATTGGAGCATATAAAACATATAAGGCTAGAAAGATAAAAGAAGAGAAAGAAAAAAAAATGAAGAGAATTAGGAAAAATAATAATAAATTTTATTTACTGTGCATTAGCTGCAAGTTATATAGAACTCATAAAATAAATTAAAAATATAGAAAAAATGTGAAAAAATACAAACAGATTCATTTAAAGTGAAGAAAAACAACAAATAATAATAAAATCTTCAAAAACATCCATTAAAAAAAGGTGAAAACAAAATAATAAAAAGATATAATCTCATCATCAGCTCACGCGATTACATCCGCAAAAAGGGTGCTTACTAATATGTAGCCAAAGCTCCTTTTATTGGATAAAATCGTGTTACTAATAATCGTATAATAAAATTTTACAATTTTTCATTGTTATTCTTCTCTTAATGAATCTTTTTGCATTTTTCCATGTCACATATCTCTTGAATTTTAACTTGAATTATCCCATGTAATATTCGTGATATAGGAAAGACTTAAATAATAGATGCTTTGGTTTTGTGTATGATGATGAATCAATCGGGTCAAATGTGGAATAGAAATGGGTGGTTGTTGACTTCCCTCGGTGAATGTTGACAATCACATAGTCGCTTTGGTAAATGTCCGAAATGTATACAAGATCTAGTTGAGTGCCACTGCCCGGTATGCCCTACATCAATGTTTTATTAAGATCAAGTGCCACTGCCCGATATGCATTTATCCGGGACTCCGAACACTGATGTTTCTCCTAATCTATCCTCGTCACATATTAAAATATCGAATAAATATAATAATATCAACGAATAAATTAATATCAAATCGGATATAACAAAAATTGGGGGATTCACCAAAGCGATTATGTGATTTTTGACAGACATTTATCGGTGAAAGTCGACATTCTCTTGATTTCGAACTACAGTGCACTCTCGATTATCCGTGTGCGGATTATCCGTTTTGCTAATTATCCACGCTCATTCCGGAGTCACAAAAAAAAGTTGAAGAGAAACATTTTTAAGATTATCGTGCATTGATTACCGGTGCATTTCTCCCTCCAAATGTTACAGCAGCGATACAGCCTATGGATCAGGGTGTAACTTCAGCAATGAATTGGCTTCACAGATCTGAAAGTCGACATTCTCTTGATTTCGAACTACAGTGCACTCTCGATTATCCGTGTGCGGATTATCCGTTTTGCTAATTATCCACGCTCATTCCGGAGTCGCAAAAAAAATTTGAAGAGAAACATTTTTAAGATTATCGTGCATTGATTACCGGTGCATTTCTCCCTCCAAATGACACAGCAGCGATACAGCCTATGGATCAGGGTGTAACTTCAACAATGATCTGGCTTCTCAGATCTGAAGTTATAACACTACCAAATTTTTGGTATCAATATTCTTTTGGATGCAGTATATGGAATACCTGCAGCATGGTCAAAGGTCAAATCGTCTACGTTATCACGATCGTGGAGAAAGATTATACCAATCTTCTTCAGGTATTAAAGAAGAATATGATGACAGTATTCTTGAACATGCAAAAGAAATCGAAGGTTTCGAAATTCTTGATAAAGAAAATTTAGAAGATTGGTTTCAAAGTGATGCATGTGGGCCTCGCTTCCAGTATTTGACACATTAAGACATCGTTACTTGTTAAATCAAATAGTGATGATAGCACTAATGCAGAAAATGTATTAAATGCGGGAATTACAATTTCTTCTTCAACTGCTCTTCAATCTGTGTAAACTTTATTAGATTATATGGGATAACGAGGATATGATTACTGCGGTTCTTAAAATATGTGTGAGTATACGGCAAGAGATTAACAAATATCAGAAGCAAAGACGCATTTTTTTAAGCATATTTTATCTTCAAAAAGGCTCTAAGAATATCTAACGCAGTGCTTTATTTTCCCAAATCTAGATCTATTTAGGAATAAAGAAATAAATTCGATTAAATAAGGTCCCTTTATATCCATATCTCGTGAGAGAAGTTTAATAACACGGGACACGTTAAATTACTGAAACTTTCTGGAGACACTCCCTATGTTCCATAATTGGTTCTGACAATTATCGAAACAATTTCGAAAACTTTTCATATCATTAGAACGTTTAAAAGGTTTGATTTGCATTAAATTGTTCAAAACATGTTAACGGGAAAAACGATCTTTCAATAAATCAACGGCTTTCTTGTAATTTTCAGAAGAAATTGCAAAACCTTCGATGGTTTATAAAGCACTTCCGCTCAAATGAAGGTTTAAATAAACACATTTATCAACTTGTTCCGAATGTTCGTTTTCAAAAAAGAGTTTCAAAAGGTAAACCAGTGACTTTAATCTCCATAGAACTTTAGAATAGTAAAGTTTAAGTAATTTAACCTTTACAGAATCATTTGATTTAATTTTTCTACTGCAGTTTCGTATCGGGATATTTTTCAATTGCTTCGTATTCTTTTTATTTTCTACCTCATTAGGGTTAATTAAAAGTTCCATTTGGTTATCTGTCATTTTTAATGCTTTCTATTTATCCGTTAATGTTCTTCTTGTTCTTCAACAATCGCCTAATTTCGTTTTAATGTGTTTTCTATTTTCGTTAACAGTTAAGTGTTTTTAGATCTTAAAATAGTTCAGCGTTTTTTAAGAACACCCCATTTTTCAGTAATGTCTTTCATTATTTTTTCAACCGTTGTGACAAATACTTAACTCATTTCAGAACTGAAAATCCTTAGTTTCAAACATATTCAATTCAGTTTTAGGACTGTTTTTTACAATTTTTGATAAATACGAAAATAAATAATTAGTACCAATGAGATTTAAAAGAAAATGTTAAATTGCATTAAGTGAGAAGTTAAGAATACAAAATAAAATTCAGCACATAGCATAAGAAAGGAACTGTCCATGTGAGTAGATACTTTAAAAAGTACAAAAAAAAATTCAAAGACAAAAGTTATAAATAAAAATGAATTGTAAGCGCATTATTACTCATATGTCAAAGTACGAAAAAGCTCTATAAATATTTTTTATCAGCTTTGTTATAAGTTAGTTTGTTTATATTTTATTTTATAACTATCGTTGAACAGCCGACCCAATTTTTTGGGCTTGTGACTACTAATGTTCAACTGCGTAGCTTTGTAATTTTGAACCCAATCCAGAAGACAAGGGAACTCCTTGATCAAGTATTGGGAGAAATNGTCGGTGCAAACCGGATGCGGAATTTGTATCGACCCGCAATCGCTGGGATTCGAACCCGGGTCACCTCATTGGAAGGCAAACGCTCTATCCCCTGAGCAGTCACGGCTTCAGTTTGTTTATAAATAAATTTTGTAAAACTGCAAAATTAGAATAACAATATATCAAATAGAAAATTACTAAGAAAGAAACGACACTATTTTTGAAGTGCCTAACAAGTGTGCTTTTAATTTCCAATTATATTTTTATCAATTTAAAAATTCTCACTTTTTAACCACTTTTTACCACTGATTATTTTACCACACATTATGCACCAAAGATGCTAAAGGGACATTTTGGTGACGTTAACTACAGAAAATTTATAGCAACGGTGTAAATGATCATTTGTCATAGTTAGTTTTCACTATTCCTGTTTTTCTATTAACTCATTTTCTTCAGTGACTGTTTGTAACGATAGCCTTGTCATCGAAATGTTGACCTCTTTTCGACTAGCTAGAGCATTTACATCTCCATTGGAGCTCCGGTCCTAAAGCAGGGGTCTGTCCAGACATTTTGTGAAAGTTCCGTTTTTCGTGAAATTGTGAAAAAAATGGCTCACATTCTTTCAAGCAGGGTCCGCTTTTATGAATTTGTGCAAATAGGGTCCGTTATTGCAAAAAAAAAAAACTTTTTCAAGGAGTTTTTAAATTGTAAAGACATACAAGATTATGCGCAACACTGCAAATTATAATTAAAGAAATTAAATTTTAAAAAATAAACAACAATTGCTGCTTCTAAATTAGAGATGCAACATACAAATATTTGATATTTAGCCTCTACTGCTGAACGCATAATATTCATTTCGGACGAATAATGGAAGAATCGTCGGTCGAAGACAAAACTAATTCGTTTACATCCATCTTTCCTGTTTTCTGCCCAGTAAAGGGTTTATTCGATTAACGAAACAATAATGAAGTTAAACAAATTTGTGAAGGGTCCGATTAAAAGAAAAATCAATTTGTGAAGGATCCGTTTTTAAGTTAAAATATTTTGTAAAGAGTCCGTTTTTATGAAAAGATATTTTGTGAAGGGCCTGTTAACGGATCCAAATTTCTTCTAAACAGATCCCTGTGATGACAATAAGATTTGCTATTGTTTTAAAAAGGTGCAAACATTGTTTGACGAAGTTAAACGAAGTTTTAATGACTTTCTGACAGAAACAACAATGCAAAAAACTTAAAAAAGAAGTGAATTAAAATAGGGGGGGGAATTCAAAACAACTGCGTTTTTCGTATGATGCGAAAAGAGTTTTCGTTTCCTGCGAATAGAATTATTGTTTTCTTGTTTGCTTAGTTAAAGAAATGTATTTTTACCTTGTTGCATAATTTTAGCAAATTACTACCACTAAATAACCAAAATTGATGTTTTTTGTAATTACTTCTAGGAAATACGTCCTAAACAAGGGCAGAAATAAAAGTGAATTCGAGTTCAGAAAAAATACAAGAGAAAAAGATCAAAAGTGAGAATGAATCCCAGTATACTTCATTTTTTTAAAAAACAGTTAAAATAACAAATGTTTATTTTGTATCTGCAGTCCGTGGCCAAATTTTTAGACCCACCATAAGATTCTATGTAAAATCATAATTATCAGGCTATACTATACAGCTTTGTTGTTTTTACGCGACTGAAACCGGTTTGTACTTGTTTACGTTCGTGTATCAATGGGTTAAATTAGGGTTAAATTAGGGTTAAATTAGTTATATAAATATAGAATATTTATTATATCAGGTATTATATTAGTATATTATAATCATTAGATCTCATTATTAGACGAACTCTAGTGTTTTTAATAATGACATGTTTTGTACGAGTTTATAAGCAATACTCTTACATTTAAACACACATGTAATGGGTTTTTATTCAGAGTATTTTTTACATACTTCCTATTTGTATTTATTTTTAACGTATTGCATTACAATGTTAACCAATTAATACACGAACGTAAACAAGTGCAACTGGTTTCAGTTGCGTAAAAATAATAAAACTGTATAGTATCACGTGATAATTAAGATTTTAGATAGAATCTTATGGTGCGTCTACTTATTTGGCCATGGACTGTAATTTTAAGACACATTAAAAACACACACTCACTTTTGTCCTTTATAGCATTCTTTTATACGTTCTAAGATACGATAATGAGTCTGTCATCTCAACGAATTCGTACCACTCACTGTAAGCTGATGGTTAGACCCAGTAGATCACTGGCTGGTCAGATAGCGGGTTTGTGGCCACTTAGATCAGCCTGCGTAGGGGCCGTGGTTGCAGGGTTTCGTTTAATTATTGTACTTTAAATTGCTTAATTTTTTGCACAGGTCGTCGGTCTAACATAGGTGGGGAGCCCTCCCCTCTATGAGAATCAAGTTTGTCCTCCGATTATATTCCGAAATGCCTTCCATTCCGTCGCCAACTGTATTGTATAGCACAAGTGTGACGTAAGAAATACTACTACTTCTCAACGAATTCCTGAGTGTTTGACAGCTGTAATAAAAAATTTATTCATTTTAAGTTCTTATTTTATTATTTTCTAATTTGTTTATTTTGGTGCAGAACCAAATCGTGCTATATCATACAAACATTTTTTTCTAAATTTTAAATGAGTGAACTGTTGTAAAGTATGCAAAGTGTATACAAAATTTCTAATGCTAAACAATACATCGATGCTAAACTATACATCGATGCTAAGCAGTACATCGATGATAAACTGTACATCAATGCTAAACTGTGCATCAATGCTAAACTGTACATCGATGCCTAAACTGTACATTGATGCCTAAACTATACATTGATGCCTGAACTGTACATCGATGCCTAAACTGTACATCAGTGCCTAAACTGTACATCAGTGCCTAAACAGTACATCAATGCCTAAATAGTACATCAAAGCTAAACTGTACATCGACGCTAAACTGTTCATCGAAGCTAAACTGTTCATCAATGCCTAAATTGTACATCGATGCCCAACCTGTACATCGATGCTAAACTGTACATCGATACTAAACTGTACAATTTCATGAATCAAATTCACAAGTTTTAAATAAATCGGTAGAATACTGCCTGAAAAAATACACAAAATTCATTACATTTTTTTTTCGCAAAAAGTCCTATTTTTAGAAATATTTTTCCATAAACAACTTAGTTCGAATTTTTTTTTTTTTTTTTATATTTGAATAAACAATATTCACACACTTACATTATAGTCTGATTAAGTGAAGAGATAATAAAAATAATTATTCTTTATTGCTGTTTCTATCTATCCCAAGTTAGAACGGAAAATTTCTACATCGTTTTTCCTAAAACTACCGAATTGGTTTTTTTTTCATCGAATGCTTGATACACCGAATCCAGTAGTTAGGGGTTACAATTCGGAAAAAAAATTATCACCAATTTTTTTTTTTTACTTTAACTTTTTGTATTGTTTTGATTTTATTTTGTTTGTTTTGATTTTAGAGCCTTAGGGGATAGAGCTTTCGCCTTCCAATGAGGTGACCCGGTTTGAAGTTTTCAGAACTTCAAACTGATGGAATAGAACGCACGTTTTTACCAAAAAATAGCAACCTAAAGAAAAGATTTTATCCCAATAAAATTGACAACTTAATGTGTGACATTCAAAAAAGTATACAAAAACTAGACGTTAAGAACGTATCCAATGAGCGAGCATTGGATTGCGAAGCAATCCGAAAAGAACTGTGAAAGCAGTTCTGGGGGTTGGTGAGCGCCAGCGAGCAGGGGGCGAAGCCTCCTAGTAATAAATAATAGTATAAAAGAGTTTTTAAACCAGAAAAATAGTTCTTATTTAACAGTCTACCTGAAATACTTATTTATTATACCTTCTCAGTATTATTCTACGTTATTATTTCGTACCAATTGAATGAGATACCTCTTTAAAGTATTTTTATTAAACAAGCTTTAAGTAAAGTGTATGCAATTATTCGAAATTGTAAAATATTTTTCGCTCTAAATAATCTAACGCACGTTTTTACCAAAAAATAGCTACCTAAAAGAAAAGATTTTATCCCAATAAAATTGACAACTTAATGTGTGACATTCAATCTATGTTCATACAATTTTAGGATATTTTGGAACAATTTTTTTTTTTAATTTTCATGAAAAATCCGTATATTGGATAAAAAAAAATCAAGGTTCTTGAGCGAAACGAGCAGGAGCCAAAATGTTCTTAGCCATACATGAAAAGTCCTGCAGTGAACTGATTGTTAAGACACGGTCCTCACTAGATCCCCAAAGTCAATCATCACTGGTTGCGGTCAGTGTGTGGGTGGTTGACCACTTAGATTAGTCAGTTTAGGGACCGAGGGTGGGAGGTATGGGTCCTCGTTAAACTGTTCTACCGTAAAGTGCTTGATTTCGCTTGCAGGTCGACCGGGCTACCGAAGCAGCGGTGCCATCCCCTCTGCAGAGGATCAAAATTGTGATGACATGTCTTCGGATCATCCTCTGGGAAGTTTTCCAGACTGTCGGCAATAGCCCATTGTGCAGCTTTAGTGTGACGTAAACGAACTACAACGACAACAACCATGCTTGAAAAAAGCAATAGCACGCAAGAAGTATTGAGAGAAATGCAAAGATTTCGGTACAGAAAAATAGTCCTAGTAGCCAAATTATCTATTACTATTTCATAAAATTGAACTGACATGCAGACTTGTAGTATTTTTTCTTTTTCTTTTGCTTCACAAAATAAGTAAAGCAAAAGAAAAATTGATTGAACTCTATACTTCGTGTTAGGTCGGTGGCACCTTTTTAGATAACTTTCTAAAAAGTTTTTTTTTTATTTAACAGTTGGAGAGCAGCAGGTGAAAAAAAAGCCACATCAAGCGTATTTCTTTCTCTTTGAAGCCTTTTATCATCTTTCATCTTTTTTTTTCTTTCTTCATCTCATGAAGAGTTTGAATTCCCCTCTTTCACAAAAATAGAATTTTCCTCGCTAATTCGTTTAAGACTTCGAAGAAGTTATTTCATCCGGCCGAACTTTGAAATGAAAATTTCAAAGTCTTGCCATCAATTTTTAGAATCTTTTGTATCATTTATTTTATTTTATTTCTAAACATTTATTTTTTCATTCATTTACTTTGTTGTTTCCGAAATTTAATCTGACATTTCAAGCTTTAATGTCGCTATTTCGTAAATTGGAATTAAAATAATGGTTGTCGAATAAGGGTGGTTTTGTCCCAGTCCTTAGTGACAATCGTAAAAGAACATTCGTGTCAATTAAAGGACCTTTCAAAGAATCGCGCCCTTTTTTTACAAATGGTGAGAAAATTGACACAGTTCGAAAGAAGGGAATGCATTTCATCACCTCTCATCATGACATCAAGTCAAGCAGAAAAAGAAATATACGACTTTTTTTTACGAGTCAAGTAAATAAAAAAAAGTTTAAAAAAACTAGATTTCATACATTTCAAAGGAATAAGGAAGTGAATTGATTGAATTGAATAGCATTCATCCCACAAACTTATGAAAAGGGTCTGGAACTATTTTAAGCAGCAAGTGGCGTGAAGTTTCTCTAATGCTATATGCATCGTATACGAATTGGTTTACCAAACCGGAAGTAATTTGAATATGAAATTGTTTTTGCCACATATTTTCATAATGTGCTTTCAGAAAAACGTTTTTGAATCTATTTTTGCTTAGAAAAATAATAAAGCCAGCTTACCACACGCAAACTGCAAATAACAGCTTATAACTCGCTAAACTAAGGTTAACTAATGACTTTCCTGATAGTGCAATGGGACACCTGCAATTGACGTAGTGGGGTATCTCGATCCTGATTGGCTGTTGAAATGTAGCATTTGTTTATGTTAACAACTGTTCTTTCCATTCTATTTCCAGTAAGCCAAGCCCTGCAAGGATCAATTCTCTTTAATGATATTTTCTATGTTCTTATACAATGATTCTTTATCAAAGATTTCAATTCTTTCACTACATATTTACACAGAGACTTAACACAAAGACAGGCAGGAAGCCATGTTGAACATAAACAAAGTAATTATGCATCGAAGTTGCCAGATACACAAAACAAAAATATATCATGGTTACAATAAAATACATAAACAAATAGGAACAACAATAACAACAATATAAACAATAGGGGTTAAATAAAAGACGTAAACGAGAGAGTTATATTTCAATAAATTCTATGTGTGATACGGGTTGTGTTTAATTACCTTTCACGTTAATTAACATTCTAACTTATGTGAAGAAACTTAGCTCAAATTAAACACTCCATTTTGCTTATAAACAATCAGTTGGCGCTGACCTCACATGTGTGGGTATCTGGCATTCATTCATTAAGCTTAAATCTAAAACACAAATTAAAATGGACTGGCATCATCACAAACCGAAATCAGGAACATTAATCAGAGAAATTTTACCAGATGTCTCCTTGAAACCTTTAGAATGGAATAGGCAGCTCTTCTTTATAGAGCATGGCCCCTTTAAAGCGTATCTAAAACGCTTCTGCCTGGCTACTGACAGCACATGTGCCTGTGGAGGAGTAGGAATGTCCGCTTACCACATCCTACCACTTTAAACAACCAAAGCTAGAATTCCTCATAGCCTGGAAGAGATCCATCCATAAGAATCCAAAGTTGAAACAGAAGGCAACCAACCTCATTAATTTTCTAGAAGAATACGAGGAAATCCTGAAATAATTTTCATGAAAAAATGACAAAATTATGCAATGTTGAGCAACAACCACAACTAAACTTGGCCAATTAGCTCTGGATACTTTTTAATCAAATGCCCTAACAAATAGAATAATCGNCTAACTAATAGAATAATCGTTACTATTTTATTTTATTTATTTTTTCAATTTTTGTACTTTTTTATTTTTAATTTTATATTTCTTATTATTTTCTTCTCTTTTTTGTTTCCATTTGCTATTTTTTTCTCTTTTTACTATCTGTCTTGTTTTCCAAACTTAACCATTAACCGATAAATGCTCTTTTAGGGGCATAGGGGCGGGGTTAAATTTTGATGTGTGTGTTTGTGAGTATCTGGGGTTTTCTTCTTCTTTAAATGCAAGTACCCAATTATCTGTATCAACTTATTTTCACTTATTTGTTTATGGTATGGAATTTCAACGATATTATTTAATTTCAGAACTGTATTCAACTATAAACAAACTGTGGAAAATTGTAGTGAATAAAATCTGCAGCCGTACACAAGTTAATTTTTTTTTAAAAAAATGCCTCAAATTTAAAAAATACATGAATAGCTAAAACGTAGATAAACTATACTACTCAGAATCAGACGTTTCAATAAGTTAGTCTTAAAATGTATTTGATTATATAGAAACTTTCTAACAAATAACATTCTGAAAAATTTCGTTAGAATTTCGTTTAAGTCGATTTAACGCAAGGGTTACAAGTAGTATTTAACCTCAATAACAATGTTTCGGTAAGCAGTTTTTTAGTTCTTCAAAAAAAAACAACTAGCTCCATTAAATTTTTTACCCATTTGCAAAATGGGTCTTGTTTTGGATTTGATGGCCCCTACACTTTTCAACTATGTTCAAGAGTAATAGTAAACAGTGCGCATGTGTTGCTATGGCAACCGCTGCTGTTTTCATTTTCACTAGCAGGTATTTTTAGTGTATTTACTAACTAATAATTTAAAGTATTTTTATATTCTTTTAATTATTAACGTATAATGACTAGCTTGACGGTGATTTTAATATAAATATAAATGATAAAGAAGGAAAAGGGTTTTGTGATGTCTTGAAACACGTACATAGGCAGGTTATGAAAACCAATTCGACGACAAACATCAATTGAGACAGTTTCTGCATCCCATGATTTGAAATGTTGAGGCGTTTCACGGAGTCAATCCAGAAAGAAAAAACATTTCACCAATGTAACATTTCACCAATGTTACCAGTTATCGTAATAAGGCAACCACAACTTTTATTTTTAATTTTAATTAGTAATTTTAACCTAATCTTGTTTTTTGTAAAAATATCTTAGTTTTTGCATTCCGAGTATGCTTTTTATCATTTTTTTTACTTATAATCGATTAATATTGATGCAGATTTATATTTCTGAAAATAGAGGCGCAGAAATATCGCTGGAACAAGCGGGAGATTTAAACACAATTATTGTTGCAATTCTTGAAAACATGTAACAATGGCAGCAATATTTTAATAATAATTTTCTGAAACTAATAGCACGACTCTACTACATCTTATTTTTTTTTATCCCTGCCATACATTATCTTGCTAAATCTTTAAAAAAAAATTGTGCTTTCGCTAGGCTAATTTCTGAAAAGAAATCTTGCAATTTTTGAAATTAATACTAAGGGCATTATTATTATTATGATTCATACAAATTCTGTTTTCTTAGTCCTGCTTCAAATTATCTAGCCGAATCGACATTTAACGCTCAAATTCTATTTCTTTGAGATTTTGTTGCTCTTTCCAATACTTTACATTATTAAATTTTGAGTTCAAGAATTAAAATTAAGAAAAACAAGTTCAAATCACTAGAAGAAATCCAGATAAATTTAAATTATGAAACTCAAGAAATTAAGGCGGAAATATTTACTCAATGATACAGATAACGTCATTGGCTTCAAAAAATATGAAGATGTTCATAAAAATCGACGTGTTTCGACCGCTCAAAAACAGGCGCCAATGCTCAAAACTCGATAGAAAACTCGATAGACGTGACTGAGGAAACATAAGAAAACGTTGGCAAATTTACGCTAACTTTAATTTGTATACTTTGAAATCCATAAATATTCATTTTTAAAGTTATTAAATGGTAGGAGAATACTCCAATCCATTAATTAAAACCTTACAATTCAGAGAAAAAAATGCATTATAAAGAGTAGTTTAACTGTTTGCCATCATGTTAAATTTTCATTTATTGATTTTAGAAGTAACACATTTTTTCCTATCGTATTAGGAGAGAAACACATTTATTTCTCCCTGTCTATCGCTGTTACTGTAACGGAAAAGCAGTTCATCGCGCCGCATTATAACATACGAAAATTAATAAATTTTTATCGATTCTTACACGAAAAAAATTTCTTCCAGGTCTTTGATTGTATTTACTTGTAAAAAATGTTATTAATGATTATTGGAAAAGTTGAAATATGTTCTTGATATTGAGTGCTAGCTATTACCGTTGTGTCGATCTCAACTTTTCTGGGCATCTTTATTCTTCAGAATTTATTTGACTCACTTTATTGACAAAACTTTAAGTTTTATTTTCTTGCATTTTTTCATAGCAGGAGGGGATTTTCTTTTCTTATGATAAATTTTTATAATTGATTCAAAAGAGCCGTGGTGGCTGAGGGGACAGAGAGTGAACCGGTTTGAATCTGTGCAATAGGTCGATAAAATTTCCGCACCCGGCTCGCACCGACCGCAGTGCTGGTGTAAAATATCCTCAGTGGTAGACGAATCATGGGTTAGAGTCCCCTACCGTGGTTACCCGTAGGTGATCTTTGTGGTTTTCCTCTCCATGTAAAACAAATGCGGATTAGTTCCATCGAGAAGTCCTCCAGTAAGGCTAATTTCTCCCAACACTTGATCCAGTAATTCCCTTGTCTTCTGGATTGGGTTCAAAATGACAAGGCTACGGAGTTGAACATTAATAGTCGTAAACCTTAAATTAGGTCGGCTGTTCAACGACGGTTATAAAATAAAATTGATTAAAAGTTTATGTAAATTTTTGATCTTTAATTAAAATTTTTATTCCACCTGTACGGATCCTGGAGATAGCCTGTTGTAGTTAGTAGATAGTTGTCTGATAAGTAGATAGTTGCCTTGATAGTAAATAGATAGTTTGTATACACAGTGCTTCCCCTCCAAATTTATTGATTTATGCAAACATTACACTACAGCTGCAATATTTGGGTTTTTAAAATGAGGGATACAAGGCCATTGCTGTATAGGATTTAAGAAATCATCCGCCAGTGCCATAGTTTAGTTCGAACCACAGTTTATTTCGTTATCAAATTATACAGATATGCTTTTAAAGCAACATAAAAGCTTTTTAAAAGTCAGGCAGAAATTTAAATAAGTCACGTAAGACAAAAATGTAATTCCTGCTATCTTTTACGATATATGTCACTGAATTATTTATAGTTTCGAAGTTTTACTGGAATTCTAGACTTGGCGACATATTTCTATAAATAAAGAGAACATACTTTTTTGAAAAAGAAAGAACTATATGACGTTGCAAGAGCATTGGACCACTAAAAATGGCGCGTCTTATGCTCACATGCCCTTTGCAACTCATAGAAACTACAACAACATGAGACTACAACTCATAACTATAAAGACTACCACTCACTACTATCTACAAACTACAACAGATGTGCTATCTCTGGAGCAGTGATTCTCAACCTTTTGCATACCTGCCAACTTTTAATCCCTTCCATTATTATTTTTCCCAGTGGTATTAAAATGGAATTAAAACTTCAATTTTAAGCAAACAAGTACGTTGTATTTGAGAAAACTTAAGTTGACAACCATGATAGTAACGCATATTAATATATTATGTGCTTAATTTTTGTATGAATAGTGGTGATCAATATCATTTAAAAATTAAGATTATAAAAGAACAAATAGTATATAATTACTACCACTTTAAATATGAAAATAAAATCTTCCGGAAAATCCGGAAGAGTTGGCAGGTATGCTTTTGTTTGTGGCGGCACACTTTTAACGATTTCGAAATTTGACGGCACAAAATGAAAAAAAATTAGTTTAAAAGTTGTTTACTTACCTATAATACACTGTGTTAAATAGTTTGTGATAATAATTTTGAATGAGAAATAAAATAATATGTACTACAAAAGCACGTTTATTAAGGGATTAATTATTTCTTCCGACTAATGTTTTGTTAGTTAGTAACAGTTATTTATTTTTTTGCTAGTTATTAATTGTTAGCTTGTTTTCTATAGTTATTATATGTTCGTTTTTTTTTACATAAATTCTTATTTTTTTGGGATATCTTGTAAACTAGTATTTTTGCTAAATATTAATTTTTAGCTTATTTATTGTTAGTTATCCTTTGTTAATTCGTTTTTATAACTATTTATTGCATAGCTTACTTTAATGATTAGTTTTTATTTCCGTTTGAAAGTTAATATTTAGCTTGCTTTCCTTTCTTAATTAATAATTTTAATAGTCATTAAATTTCCTACCTATAGTTTCAATATTTTTTAAAGTTGTCAAAGACAATTTAAACACTTATTTTAAGATTGTCTGAGACAAGACAATCGCCGATAAAGATGTTCACGCGGTTAAAGTGTGGAAAAATTATAAAAAGTATATATAAAAAACATTATAATTTTTATTGCATCATTTCCAGTATTTGGTGGCACATTTTAAGAATTTGGCGGTACACAAAAGTGCCGCGGCACAGTGGTTGAGAATCACTGCTCTAGAGAGTAGCCCATCTATACGGAGCAAAACTTTTAAATAAAGATCAAAATGTTAAATGCACAAATTATTCCGATGATAATAACCGGTTATAACCGTCGTTGAACAGCCGACTCAATTTTGAGACTACCAATATTCAACTCTGTAGCCTTGTAACCCAATCCAGAAGATAAAGAAACTCCTGGATCAAGCATTTGGAGAAATTTGTCTTCGTGGAGGACTTTTTGATGGAACTAACCCACATTTGCCTTACATGGAGATGAAAGCCTTCCCTGGTTAGTCAGATGGCAAGGGGACCGTCTACCACTGAGGATATTTTTACGTCAGCACTGTATTCGGTGCAAGCCGGGTGCCGAACTCGTATCGACCCTCCATTTTTGGGATTCGAACCCAGTTCATCTCATTGGAAGGCGAACACTCTGTCCAATGATAATAGCCTCAAACTATTTTCGTTGCCTGATAATTCTTCCCAGGAGAACGAATGTCTTCCATAATCCTGGAAGAGCGATCCTCCGTCACGCCTTTTTCGAGACGCTAATAATAACTCATTTTCTTTGAATATTAATTTTAATTTCTGATCGATTCACTTAAATATTAGAAGATTCGCCCTCTTGCACACGCCCTGTTTGTTTTTCCTGTTGCACGTGATGGAGCGGCAATATTTATTCCCTCAAGAATTCCCTAACCTTAGTCAAGGGAGGAGTGGTGTGGAAGAAATTAATGTTGAAAGATTAATTACGTTGAAAAGATTTATTCATCTCTTTTAAATGCTCGCACATAAGTCAGCTCGTGTCAGGAAGCGAGAAAAAATCAATGCAAAGGATTTAATGAGGTGAATTCCGGAAATAATGTTGGAGGATTTAATAAGTGATCCAAAAGACATACTACAAATTTGATCTTTCCTCTGAGGTAGCTTTATGAGGACGAAATACTGCAGAAGAAAACTTTCGTCTCAATTTTTTTTTTATCGTCATTATTAATTTAAAAAAGAAAGAAAAAGTTCAGGCTAACTTAGAGTAAGTCGTAAAGCTTCTATTGCTGAAAAAAATACTTCAAAATAATAAAATGCAAACAAATTATTTAGAAGAGAATTTCTCCGTTGCGTCATCTTAAGTCATCATCTCTTAATTCATTCAGTACGTTTTTTCAGTATTTAAAACTTCATGGATTACTCCAGGTTTATCTTAATTCACTTTTTAAACACTTTAAATTTTTCGTTACTTACAAAAATCGTTAAATTTCTTTTTCTAAAAAAAAAATTATTCAACAGCTGAAGGATAATTTATTTCCTAATAATTTCTATAACGGCTTTGTACTAAATATTTTAATTGAGTATATTATAATTAGGTAATATATATATTTTGATATAAATATTTTTACTCTGTACAACACAAACTTTTCATAAAAGCAAATATACCTCGCTTTCAATTGTAAAATGGTTCCTAAGTTTGTGTAAAAAATTAAATATGCTTATCAAATTATGTTGTGGGGATAGTAGTTAACGAAAATATCAACCTTCATCCATGAAAAGGTACTCCAAATTAGAATCGAGTTCACATGTCTTATATGTTACTGAATTGGAATAGTATTTGTGTAGTAGTAAAAACACTACAGTATTCCGCAAACAGAATTATATCTGTGATAAAATCCGATGAACAGATACCACTAGTTGATTCATTGCTGTTTTGTGAGAAACCGGGAGAGCTGTATTAAGTTCACGGTCTTGTTCACTTCAGTGTTGCCATTAGCACTCGAGTGTGTACAGGCCAACGTTGTGTGTGATCGAGACTGAGTAGCAACAGCGTGAGGATATAATGTCGGAGTCAGAAGTAGCAAGTCAGCTGTTCAATGTGGACCATTCATCGAAATAGGCGTATTCAGATCGAAATGGGCATTACTGTCAAGGTAGGCGTATTCACATCGAAGTGGGAGTTTCTGTCAAGGTAGGCATGTTCACATCATGTAAGGGTCACCCATGTGGGGAGAGTAGTTTTCGATAATGTCAGCCTTCATCTTTTTGAACCTTTAATTTCGAATAGTAATCAAAAAAGTTTAAATGGCTGAGACCAAAATTGAGACAGGATGATTAATAAATACTGCAGGCAAGCGGTGTTAAATAAGAGATATAGAACTTTATTTTTGAAAGTAAAAAATATGCGCTTACAACTTTAATAAATTTAATGCTTTTATTGAATTCATGCTTCACGAAAGAAATTCCTTTTTCTAATTAGATAACCAGGCATATGAACATTCTGGTCAATAAAAATGCATCGATAACTATGAAAAACGGACCATTATCTTTTTTTATAAAATGAAGATAAATAGTCCAAACGAGATTTAAAAGTAATTATTTTTTTTCAATCTAATTGGGAATAAACCTTTTTTTTTTATAGGATTTGTGTGAACTTTATAAATCAAAAGTCTGTGGTAAGATCTTGAAAAAGCAATTCAAATATTTAATTGAAAACATTACGTGAGTCTTAATTTTCTCAACACCAGTTAATATTTTATTTTAACGTGTTTTATTTTTTTTTTAAGAAAAAAATTACTTATGAGTATGATATCAAAATGAAGTCTTTATTTAATTCGTGCTATTAATTCACACTCTCCCTATATCTTGCTCAAATTTTCATTCTCGAATAAAATACTTTTTATTCATCCACTCAAATTCAAATACATTTTTTTAAACTTGTTGTGAACGGCACTTGATGTTAATACAATTTTTTTAAACATTAATTCATTCATTAAATTTAATTGATAAATTTTAGTCTCATATGGAAGAAAAAATTTAATTATTTAATAAAAAGTTACTAAAATAAGATTTTTTCTTTGTTGAAATAATTAGGAATGGACTTCAAAGAAGAAGAAAAAATTTCATATTACTTTAAAATTACAACTTGTTGCTGCTTTGTAAAATATACATTACATTAAAAAAAAATAACAAAAGCTTTCAGATAACAAAGCATTTTTTTTTAAGAAAAAATTGCACTCGCGTGATTATGAGAGTTATATTTCTTTTAGCTGCAATTTTCTTTCATTTTTTTTTTAACGTAAATAAATACTTGAAAATTCTCTCCTACCACAAAATGCTTTTCCAGAAAGAAGACCGCTATTTTTCCCGAAGAACTTTCTTCCAAGTCTTAAATGGCATTAGGTAGTTTTTGACAGCGAGCCATGACACTAAAATGTTTTTACATCAAAAAAAAATATAATTTACGAGCTGAACTTTTTGGAAAACATCATAAGCGAAGAAGTGTATTAAAAGCGAATAGATATAAATATTATTTAAAATTTCGAAGGAAGACATAATAAAGAGTTACGCCTTTTTATGCCATAAAAGTTGACAAACCATTTGGATTAGGTTCCTGTATTTTTATTGTCAATTGGGTACTTGCACTTTAAGAAGAAGACCTCCTATACCCACACATGTGATCTGTGACGTCAGCTCTAACTACTTTTTATCAGCAAAATGGCGTATTAAAGTTCAGCTAAGTTTCTCTACATAAATTAGAACGTTAATTAACGATAAGTTAATGAAATACAGAGAATTCGTTGAAATATAATTCTTTCTCGTCTGCTTATTATTATTTGTTTATGTATTTTATTGTAACCGTGATATATTTTTGTTTTGTGTATCTGGCAACTTCGATGCATAATTAGTTTGTTTATGTTCCACATGGTTTCGTGTCTGTCTTTATGTTAAGTCTCTGTGTAAATATATAGTGAAAGAATTGAAATCTTTGCAAAAGAATCTTTGTGAAAGAATTTAGAATGTGTCGCTTAACAGAATTGATACTTGACGAGCTTGGCTTACTCGTAATAGATTGAACAGAACTGTTGCTAGCGTAAACAAATACCAAGTTTCAACAACCAATCAGGATCGAGATACCCAAATTACGTCACTTGCAGATATCCCATTATCCTTTAAGATGGCATGTGATTAAGTGAAAAATTTTCATGTTTTGCCTTAAAGTAAATGAAATTCTGGAGAGGCTGTAACTGAATGAATCTTATACTCCCACCTTGACCCCCAAGACATTTTTTGTTTTTGTTTCCTGACATTCAAAAATAAAAAGTATTCTCTTCGAAAGATCCTGAACTGATTTTTCAATTCTCTTGGGATTTGGCTCAGTTGTCACTTCATCTACAATTTTGTTTCGTAAATTAACTTTTGATTGCTGCAAAATGTTGTTTGAGAATATTTAATAAGTGTTCTCAAAAAATGTTTTTGGTTCATTTGCATACTTTGACTGGACGCACTGAAGCTTACTGTAAAAAGGAATTATAACGCTCTTGACCTTCAGGGTACACGTGCCGACCAAACCGCTACCTGCAGATTTGTCAGTGAGCATACTAAAGGTCTGGTTTCTTAGGACAAGCTCCTTATCTGGGCGTCAGCGGGACGTCAACGTCACGCTGACGCCAACAAAATACTGGTTTGTTAGCTCAAGGCCTGGTTTCTTAGAACTAGCGCCTTATCTGGGCGTCAGCGGAAAGTTGACGTAGATCTGACGCCAAAAAAATACTTTTTTGTTAGCTCAGCGTGAGCAGTCGGTTCAACGCAGACATTATCTCTCATTGCGCATGCGTTAATAACGTAAACAAATATTTATTTTGAATTTGTATTGATTTTGTTGTCAGCCAGTGTTTTAGAAAACAAATAATGACTTTGTCCAAGAAAAAACACATTATAGCTGAGCTAAATGAAGAGTGCTATGTTTAATGAAGAAGCTATGTTTAATGTCAAAATCAAAATCTCGGCAGATTTCAATTTGCAACAGGATGTTGTCCGCCATTGCTTCTGTGGTTAACGTCACGTTGTAATCCAACTGCAGTTGAGTTGGACGGCAATTGTAGTTCAAGATGAGCGTTCGATGACGTATACTATCAAACTCACAAAGGGACCAATCAGAGGTTAGCGCTGATTTCCAGCTGACGGCGTCCTGTCCTAAGAAACCAGGCCTTAAGAGCCTCACTTTCAGTGGACAAATTAAACTTCTTCCATCTTGTAAAAAGTACAACTCCAGCAAGGCTTGTCCTCACCATCTACTTGATTTGCCTGGATTTCACCATGGAAGAGGTTCTTGAGAGACCTCTCCTTTTCCTCGATTTTTTGAAGATTCACGGCCGCATCGATCTGGTATAGCTCCGCTATCCCATTGGGATTGGAAACAACAACAGGAATTATAACTTATGCATTTAAAGAGTAATAAGTTAAATACCGTTTTAAGTGCATTTATCATAAAAGTTTGTGTAATTATGTGATGTTATAAGATTACTCTGAAATGAAAAAATATCACTTTTAGTTTTAAGCCTTAGCCGACCTGCCTGTGTAAGAGTCAAGGAACTGACCTTGCATCAGAAAGGTTCTGGGTTCGAATCCTGGGCAAGGCATGGATGTTATATCATTCTCTGTACTATCTGTCCTTACTGTGGGAGCAACGTTGGCTCACATAAAATAGTTCTCTTGAAAGTGTGGCCAACAAATCTGCCTTTCAATTACCTGTATAATAAAAGGTCATCCTGCAGGTGGGCATTAGAAAAAAAAAGTTTTAAGCCTTTCAATTGAAATAATAAACAAAATTTAAAGAAGTAATCATTGAACTAAGAAAGACTAATAGATAAATAAATGTTATAGATATTAAAAATAGTGAATAAACAGGTAAACAACGCTTACCTTAGTCATGAAACAATGCTGATAAAATAGACTAATAAAATGCTGATGAAATGATAAATAGACTAATAAAATATCAAAAGTTCACAATTTATTATTTTAGTAGGGGGCTTAGCCCCATGTTCACTGACGCTCACCAACCCCAATGGTTGCTGCGTAATAATTGCTGCTTCTTGGAGAAAAAAAACAGTTGAAATTATTCAACTAAATATATGAACTAAACCATAAATCATATTGCTAAGTAATCATTTTTTGATGTTATAACAAATTTGGTGAATTCACTACTATAATTTAATATTTTTGCTTACCAAACGGGCGGATGTATTTTAAATAACATTTTTGCATTCATCACTTTGTGCATGAACTTGAAAGTTAAGTTCTAAATAATTTAACCAATCTCTTAAAGCTTAATTTCATAATAGTATATTAATGCAATTTGCACCAAAAATAATAATTTTAAAATACTTAATAAGGTCATACTCCGATTTAAGTAACTTTATCTTAAAATGTAGCGTATAATTACATTATTCTAATAATAATAATAATAATAAACAATCCTCATAAACTCCTAATTTAGAAATCAAACAAAATCAAACACGTAATAATAACAGTGCAGGTAATTTTGACCTTTCACTTAGGGAAACAAAAATATTCGTAAGAAAACAATAACTTGATGACTTATATTAATTTTATACTGATGACAACCAAACCAATATAAAAATTAATATAGGAAAACTGTATCCAACCATGTGATTTTCCAGCCAATGAAAATGTATTGACAACAATGGAAAACTGCCACACTATCATTAGATTTTTATGTATAGTAAAAAATCATCGTTACATTTTTTTAATAATTTGTAACATGGATATGCTTTTCTGTAGTATTATAAAAGTCCAAAGTAGAATGAAATAAACTTGCATGAATTTCGAATTACATCCGTTGGTACGGCTACCAATTTTCTTTGAAAGGATTTAATTGAGTTCACGAGCATAAAATTGAATGTGAGGGAAATTAAACAGCAGTCCGGAAAGTGAAGAAAAAATTGTGCTAGTTTATTCGCGAAAAGAGTAAGATATCCTTCTGATTTGTTTCATCAGACTAAAAAAGAAAAGAACTAAGCTTACTTTGTTCTGTGTAGATTGATTTTATTCTCGAACCACTTATCTACTGAGTGGTTTCCTGCACGCCTTACAAATTTAACACCCCTTAATATTAATACACCCAAAATAGTGGTGGTAGTCGTTATATAAAATTTAGACGATTATTTGTTTACTATTGTTTGCATTTTTGAGGAGGGCTTTATTGTGAAATAATGATAATCTAAATGATAAAAAATGTCTGAATCATTTGTGATATACCGTCACGTGACCAAGTGGCCAACGCTTTAGCAGATGGATGTCCTTGATCGAGAAAAACGATTGCACTTGTACAACGGTTATAAAAGTTGAGCCCGGATTTTGATGACCTAAAAAATCCCCATAATGCCCTTAAAAAGTGCAAGAAATGCCCTTAAAAAGTGCAAAAAATGCCCTTAAAAAGTGCGAAAAATGCCCTCAAAAATGCGCTAAAAATGCCTTATGACATGACTTAAATAAAGTAAAAATATTGAACTAAAACAATGTTTTACTCTTTAAAATTATTATGAGCCATTTCAAAAAATATAAAGCAATGCAATACTTGTTCTACGTTCATTAAGGTTTGAAAAATATGTTTTATATCCTAAAATAACAACAAAAAAGGAAAATAGATTGACTCCAAAACATTTTCATTTTGTTTAGAAACTTTAATGAATATAACAACTTCCATCTCATAATATTGCTAAATATCAGAATTACATTGGATTATTAAATTTTTTTTTGATATTTTGAAATGTAAACGAGCGTCTCTTGTCTGAAAGTAAATTTTTATACCTGGAGAAGCTTCTTTCAACGTTTACTGATGTTATTGGTGCGTACTTGAAAAAGACGGTCTCACTTACTGACAATTCTTCTTCAATTTGAAAAGATGTTGCTTCACCTGTTAATATCCTAGAGATTTTCTTCACTGTTTGGAAGCCAGTGTAATAATAAAAAATGATAAAAAAATAATAAGAATTGGAAAAAACTAACAAAAAATTTAAAAAATGTTTTAAAATGCAAAATAAGCCAACAAATTTAATGAAAAATGCTCTATAAATCTAAAAAAATGCTCTAACGGACAAAAAATGTCCAAAAATGCAAATGTCATCAAAATCCGGGCCTTAGTTATAAGAATGCATGCTCGCAGTTTTTATATTTATCAGGCAGGACCCGCGCTAAGAATTTCAAATTATTAGCCAGATATCAAAAGTATTCGCCGATGTTCATAAGTCTTCGCCAAATGCAAATTTTAACAATTCTTTTATGATTCATTTTTTCCCATAGAAAGCTATTTTAAGGTAGTTTATTATTTAGTATTTGGATTATTTAGTATAAGGCTTATAGTATTTGGACCCAATTCTATTTGGTTATGTGGCTCATCTACCGAAAATTGTTGTAATCGAATTCGAATTTAAAAAAATACTGATTTGTTTAGAAAAATTCATTTTGACGTAATTTTGAAGATCGAGTTAAATATATACTTTTCTTCCCGGTGGAAAAAATCATTCACTAATACTTTCGCCAAAACACAATTTTATTTGCCAAATTTAAGATTTTATCGTATTTGGCGAGGTAGCGAATGCTTAGCACGGGCCCTGATTAACAGCATATGCATACATCTTACAATTCATTTGATCATGATATCATATTTTTTCGCTACTCATTATTATGACCTCACACTTCTTTCGGTTAATTTAAAAACTAAATGCCCGTTCTCTTTACGGAGTGAAGAAATTAAACGATCAAGAAATCAGTACTAAACATAGCCGCGATGGCTCAGGGGATAGAGCGTTCGCCTTCCAATGAGATGAACCGGGTTCAAATTCCAACAATGGCTGGTCGATACGAATTCCGCATCCGGCTTGCACCGACCACAGTGCTGACGTGAAATATCCTCAGTAGTAGACAGATCATGAGTAAGAGTCCCTTTGCCGTTAGGCTAACCGAGGGAGTTTCGCATGATCTTCCTCTCCATGTAACGCAAATGCGGGTTAGTTCTATCCAAAAAGTCCTGTATGAAAGCAAATTTCTCCCAATACTTGATCAAAGAATTCACTTGTCTTCTGGATTGGGTTCAAAATGACAAAGCTAACGAGTTGAACATTAATAGCATAAATTCAAAAATTAGAACAGTTGTTTAACGACGGTTATAAAATAAAATAAACATATAACAACCACCAAAAGACATATACCAACGAAATTAATTAGGATAAACTAATTCCAAATTATTATTTATTTGTTATTCTTTGCCCTTGCTGGTGGCTTTGCGTTATTCTTGATTAAGTAAAAGACGTTTTTAGTCGTCCATCCCATCGAAATAACGATTAACTGTACTCCATATATATTGGAATGATGCTATTGTTCCAGCCCAAATCATGATGTTTAAAATTTAGAACAATGAAGCGATTTTAATGGTACTTATCCCTTTTGAAAGCCGGAAATAATCCTCTTTCCACAGTATTTATATTGAAACTGCACAGCATAAATGGAGCTTTTAGTAGGTACCATGTATACTAACTTTATCTACATTAGTATATTTGATATTGATTAAAATTTCATTAACTACCTGAATACCGAAAGTGCCTATTATCTAGCTAGAGCCCCTGAATTAGACGAATAAGTACCACTTCTCCATTAAGCTTGCTTTTTTAGGTACTAATTTACTTAAATACAAGAAGTTAAGTATTCAACTTTAGTTTTGGTAATATGTACTAATTAAAATAAGCAAGTTTTATTTTACCAAAATTAATTAAGCATCATTGTTTTTTTTTACTTTTCTGCTAAACAAATCGATACCATTTCTCCATTAGTTGATATTTTATACACCGTTTAGTTTTTTATTCAGTTATAGTACCTATAACCAAAATTAATTAAGCATCATTTGCTACAAAAATAGAATAGCGAGTTTTTGCTTTTCTTCTAGACCAATTCGACAGTATTTATTCTTTTCAGTTCATAGTTTATATTTATATTTCAGTTAGTACCTATTACAAAATTAGTTAAAGCATCATATGAAACAGTAATAGTATGACAATTTACAACTCTTCTCCTAAATGAATTAGTGTAATTTCTTCATTTTTCTCTTCAGTACGTTGCTTATTTTTTTTATTTTACTTAGTACCTTTTACAAAAATTATTCAAGCATCATTACTGTCAATAATTGGTGTGATTTTTTTACCCTTCTCCTAAACGAGATAGTACTATTTCTTCATTAATTTCGCTTTTCAGTACATATTTAAAATACCATTGATTTTAAATTATTTAATTCTATAGAAATGCGTTTTAAAATCATAATTATAAGCAATATACGTTTAAAAATCATAATTATAAGCAATATACGTTTTAAAATCATAATTATAATTTAACGCGTGGTTTCAATTAAGGAATACTAAATTGACGATGCAGTACTAACTACTGACATGACGAATAAAAAATAATTAAGAGTCTAAAAACGAGCAATAAACTCCTTTATTAATTACTGATAGCTATAAGCAAGCAAGCATCGCTGACTCTATCTTTAAAATCGTCTGCAATTTCATTTATATCAACAGCTCCAGCTCTAGGCCAATAAGAAAACTTCACTTTTAAGTGTCTCTTCTGAGCGACCTAATTGAAATTTTTGAACGAATATTGCAATCTAGGGCTAAAATTGTCCTTTTTACCCCTCTGTCCAAATTTCAGGACGCTAGTGCAAACGATTGTTGGAGTTATAAGAGGGACACACACGAACAAACTCATTTTGCTATTATAAATATTTGTCATAAGGAGCTACCCTTTTAAATAGTATTTAATTTTCTGTGGTAAAACTGTTACTTCTAAAATTTAAAAAGAACTTTTTGTATGTGATCAAAATTTTCTAAAAATGCAGAAAGGCCAATTTCGATGCCTTTCATTCTCGGGTTTCGGTATTATTGGTGATGCTAATTTCAAAAATAAGGTATCAGTAAAAACGGCTTTAAAATTTTAAAACAACTTGTTTTTAACACACTAAGAAAAAGTTCTAAAATGCGCTTTAAGAAGGATTTATTGTTGATTTTTGTTTTTAATTTAATAATTGAAAAAACATTCGGAACCGACCTTTGTTTTATTTATTTAAATTTTCTTTTGGTTTCAGGGGGAACAAATGATGCGAATAGGTCAGATAAATGATGTACCTCCTAGAAATAATCAACGCTGGTTGATTAACCATTAACCAGGTGAGTGTATTTAATTTATAATGCTTCTCATATTTGGGAAAACAAAACTATGGGTAACAGACATAATAATACCTTTAATATACTGTGTAAAATAGTTTATGACTTTAACTTTCACTTTTTTATTGTTTTTTTGCTATTTATTAATTGTGAGCTTGTTTTTTATAGCTATTAATTGTTATTTTTTGTGATTCCTTGTGAACTTTTTTTTGTTGCTAATTATTAATTGTTAGCTTGTTTTTTTGTTAGCTTATTTCTTTTTGTTAGTTATCGTTTGGTAATTTGTTTTCATAACCGCTTATTTCATACCTTATTTTAATTGTTATCTTTTATTTCCTTTTGTAAGTTAAAATTTAGCTTACTTTCTTTTGTCAATTAATAATTTTAATAGTCCTTATATTTCTTACACTTACACGTCTAAGATGTTTACGCTGTTACAGCATGGAAAAATTATAAAAATAGATATAATATAATATTATGTATAGACTTTTTAATTTAAACTTGACTCGTAATAAAAAAAGGCAGTATAATTTTTACTATATCATTTACAAAATTTAGCAGCACGCTTTAAGAATTTGGTGGCTCAAAAAAAGTGCATCACTGATCTAGACAATTAAAATTTTCCCGAATTTTTTATCCATTTTTTTAAAGAGTTTCAAAGTTTTAAGAGCCAAATGATAGTTGTCATTACTATTATCACAAAATGGATCTTTCTTACATAAATATTAGCACATTTTTTCAATTATTATTAACACAGTTCTAGTATTTTAAAAAATTATATTCGCATATAGTTAGTTAATCATAAAAATGATTTCATTTTACAGAAGTGAAAGTTTGAATGGAAAGGAATGCAAACAAATTTTTCTTTATTTCTCCGATACCCATCCATCATGAAAAGAAAGGATATTTTTTTGTTCTTTCCATTTGCGAAAATTAGGTTATCCATATTCCGTATATTTTGGAGAATTCTATGAATTTCTAGTATGTCATTTTTTTTAATTTATTTTTTTTTATCTTGATCGCAACATTTTTCTCTCCAAACAAATACCCTTATATTTTACTCATCAATCATGTTTCACTTAAACTTTTTTTTCTCTTTAATATTTGTAAACATGCAAATTTCATACCCTGGCAAAGAACAGTTTATAGCCTGAATGAAATTCGCAAGTTATTATATTTTGCGCAATTATTTAGATACCAGTTTTGATATCAAAAATAAAGTTCTACAATATACAGTCAAACCTCGTAATAGTGAACACGGTTTATAGTGAACTCCCGGATATAGTGGACAAAATGTTCGCTCCCGTGCCTTGCTATACGCATATAACATTATTTTTTGTGGATATAGCGAACTTAAAGAAAAGAGGAAATGGGTTATTATGAACTTTTTTCTGTCTTCGACTGAATTTTTTCCTCCATTTTTTTTTGGTAATTTTGAAATTTCTTTATAAAATACACATACCGATTTTTAAAACCATCTTTTGAGTGGGATGTAGGCATAAGCATTTTTTGTTTGTTTGCTTCTTCTATCTCAGTCTCCCTTCCCTAAATAAAGGCCATCCCTAAATTTCTTGTACGCAAGACGAAGAGTGATAAAGAAATAAAAACTAACGCTTTTTTTGTTTTGTAAAAATTAACGCATTGGATCATTTATTCAAATAATGTGTCATAAAAGGGAGCAGTTCAGAAAAATGAGTTAATATTGTTAGCAGTACGGATATAGTAAACTGAAATTTCGGTCCCTTGAAGGGTTTGACTGTATTGATAATTGGCTTACAAGGACGCTAGCTTGTAGCTCGAAAAAACGGTCACAAAATACTTGATCAATAATTTTTTTAACTCTCAACAAATTAAATTTCCGTATTTGCATTATCCATACGTTTGACAGCTGTAAGAAGTTTACCAAATAGCAGTAATTGTGTATGTGTAAAACAATATTAAAACAAAAGCAAAATAATACAAAGTTTGTATTGTTCAGTTTTGCATTTTTGTCTTTATTTTGTCTGAATTTTAGTGTTTAGTGCCGTCTGAGGTGGTAATCCTCTTCATTACCTCGGTTCACATACACTATCAAGCCAAAAATATCCGGATATCCGGTTTTTATGGTGGTGGAAGCATTACTGTGTGGGGTGTTTATCTTAGTTTTGCCTGGGTCCGTTACTTCCTGTGATTGGAATTGTATGTTGAACTCTGAGATGTATGTGGACAATGCTGCACTCCCAACTCTATGGCAATATTTCGGCCCATTTCTCTTCCAGCAGGATAACTGTTCCACATCAAGGCTTGCACAAACGTGGTTTGACAAAATGGATGTTCAAATACTGGACTGGCCTTCTCAGAGACCCGATCTAAATCCCATAGAACAACACCTTTGAGGACGAATTAGAGAGCAGATGACGTAGCCAACCAAATCTTCACTTCAGCTGTGGTGGAAGTCCTATTCAAAAACTGTTGGAAAGTCTTCCCAGAAAGCTGTCATCCATGCAAAAGGGAGACCAATATCATATTAATAAGTGCCTCACGACACTCTCATGTCCGGATCCCACTAAGTGTCCAAATACTTTTGCGCAGATAGTGTGCACTGATAAAGTTTTCATTCTAAAATTATGGTAAAATAACTGGCAGCTGTCTGTCCATTCGATTAACCTTGTAAATAACTTTTTTTTTTCTTTTATGGTCTTGAAACCATTTACAAAAAGTATGGTTATAAAACCATGACTACAAAACTATACGGTTTTTTAGCCATTTACTACTAGCAATTTTCAAAAACGTAAAAAAATTTTTTTTAACTAGATATAGGAGCTCGGCTTTTTGTAAGGTAATGGGCATTGGACAGTGCCGGACACTGGAAATTCTTCATGTGTTGAAGGGAATATTGTAGTGTCAACACTACGACTCGGACTCCAGCTCTGCCGGTCTTTGAGATTGACAGATAAACCCACTCGGCTATGATATGTACGCAGTTGCAAAGCTTCATTAGGTGGTTCTAGTGGCTGCTGTAAAATTCTGGTTGCGTAACCGTAAAGTGGTTAATAAACAGTTTTTCTCAAACTTAACAGTTTGATTTCCACTTTATTTATGGTTATTTGACTGTTTTGATTAAATATGGTAAAATAACCATTCAATAAATTGTTATTTAACCATTTTTTCCGTGAATTTCTAACACTTCAGCAGTAATTGGATGTGTACAAAACTGTATTAAAACAAAAACAAAATGACGCAAAGTTTGTCTCGTTCGATTTTGCCATTTTGTCTACATCTTAGGGTTTAGTACAGTTTGACGTGGTAATCATCTTCATTACTGTGAGAAAATTTATAGTTATACTTTTACTGAAACATTCGGTGAACGTTTAAGCTTTCTGGGAATTCCAATCGATGCAGAACGTGTAATTTATTTGGATAGAATTTCACATGAACAGAAGCGATTTTCGAAAAACGACCCTACATCCCCACCCTCGAAAGCGTTAGTAATTTTAATTATTATAAAATTCAATATCCCCCAAAAAAAAGTTTTTTTCTTTTGATTTAGTAGTTTTATGATCTGAATGAATCTCTGAAAATTTGCATTCTGATACTATCAAGAACTTGCAGGTGTGTGTACCTTGGAACATATCGCGGAATTTATGACAACGAAGTAGTCGAGCCAAATCTCATAGTATTATGAGATTTTAATTGTATACCTATTTAGTAATATTTCTATGTGTATAAGAAATACATAAAAAATTAAATTAGTTCTTTTTTTGTATTAAGGTACATTCATACATTTAGAAAATTTAGCTTTTTGAGTTTTTTTCCATAATTTTAAAATTTTTACCCCCAAGTTTTAAATATTATTTGTAATTTATGTTAGATTATTTTAAATAATCATTTATTTTGCTTGCTTAGCATAATTAAACTATTTTGAAACTGACATTTAATGCAGCATTGCATTGTATTTATTGACGATTGAAGAAAAGTAGATTTTTTATTAAATGAATTAGATTTGTATGGAACACAAATTTCATTTTCATCGGCTTATTAGGTTATAATTAATAATAGATGGTTATATTATTATAACAATATAGGAATGAGATATTTCTGTGTTAGGAATACCGGGCAAGTAGATGCCGGGCAATATCACTTAACTTTAAAAAACATTAATAAACGAAATTATAAATACATGTATACTTTAAAATAGCATTAAATAAATTAAAGAGAACAACAGTGTAGGGAATAGTAAACAGTTGAAGTTAATTTATATTTAGTGGTATTTAAAAAAACGTAGAATAATCCACTAATTCAAATATGTGTAGAATAATTTTTTGCGTTTCAATTTTTTAGTCTGTTAAAAAAATTGCTTAGAAAAGTAAGTTTTAAAAAAATAAATGAATAAAAATAAAAAAAAATTTAAAAAACGCTTTTGTTATGGAAATTTCTTTCTTGTCCTCTTTCTCATTGTTTAAATTTAATCATCTTTGAGAGTGTTTTTCACAGAAGCTACTGAATCGATTTCCAGCATTTTTTGTTCGAATCGCCTACTTTTGAAGAGTTATTTAGCATGGAGAACGGGGTACTTTTTAAAGAACAAAAAAATTTCAAAATTTAGGTTATTTACATTAAAAATTGAAATTTATAATTTTTTTTAACATTTTAGAAAAACAAATTCCTTGTTAAAATCTACAGCTTAGCAAAAGATAACAACAACACCAAAAAAATTTTGAAGTAAGATACTGTTAACTACGAAAACATGGCCTATTATGCAAAATAAACAACAACAAAAAATTAAACAAAAAGCTTATCAAAAACTGTGACTTAGACCACTTAGCAAATGATCTATTCTTGACCTTAAATTGATTGAAAAAGAACGGAGAAGATTAAGAGAAGATTTGTTCGACTTCGATGTTCATTAACATAATCAAATGTAAAAAACGAAGTAAAACGCAAGCGATGAAAACGCTTATGTCAGTCAGAATAAATGAAGGCTCATTTTAATTGCCTGAATCATTAACGAATCTTTAAGAATTAATTCTTTCATCATTTATCCCACTGAAATAAATCTTTAAAATGAGCCCACTAGCTTATTCAATTTTATATTTTGATATCATTATAATTTACTCAAAACCTGATCAGAAAAAAAAAAGTGTTCCAAAAAGGGTCGATGATACGGGAAATATTTTGAAACAATCAAAAAGCATTTTTCAATAATTCAATTTTTCAATAATTATATATAAAGAAGGCAAACATTATGTTTTAAAAAAAAGATTTAGAAATTATTTTTAATCTATTTCTAATCGATTTGACATCCAATATTGTTTGTGAGTCAGTATTTAAATATTCAACTAACGTATTACATTTTTTCTTTCAGTGAACATTTTTTTTTATTTTAATGATTTAGTGATTTTTAAGTTTTCAAAGATAAGTTAGTTTAATATGTTTTAACCTTAGATTAGTAATTCAAGCGTTATATTTAAAATGAAAGTGCAATTATGAGTAATATTTAAAAAATTAAGAAAGATAGTTTCATTAATTTTGTTTTAGAAATGGTGTGTTTTTACGCTAAATTCATGATTTTGGCAT
>NC_092207.1:6626207-6648462 GCF_043381705.1 Parasteatoda tepidariorum | reverse complement strand
TCTATTTTGACAAAATGTTTTTGTATTTTTAACTTTATAAAATTCTCCAAAAATTAGTTGGTTATAATTTTATGATAATAGATTTTATATCGCACTCTTTTTCTGAAAGCTTTTCTACTCCTATTCAAAGAAATCTATGAATTATTTTTTCTCAGCAAACCAACCAATCTCACATTTTTTTACAATCACTAACAGCAATGTTTGTCGACAAATTGTTACAATTGTTGCATTAATGCTAATTTTTTCTATTTCATTTTAACCTTTTATAACATATTTTAATTTTTAAAAAAAAGTTTTTTTTTTAAGAACCAACTATATATTAATATTTAGTTTTACTCTTTTGTTGGTCAATATATGATTTTTGATTCAAAATTTTGTACAAAAGCATTAAAAAATAAATAAAAAATCTTGCCAAATTGTTAAAAGAATAACATTTTGAATAAAATATTTTATAATATAAACACTTTTCTTGTACTCATCCTACACTTTATAAGAAAAAAGAATCAAAAACCTGGAAATTTTAAGATTTTTGTCTGGAAAACCTGGAAAAATCAGGGAAATTTGAAATCTGATTTGAGTGGCCACCCTGATCCCAAATCTCGGCCACATGAAAAAAGTTAAATATTAGTCTTTGTATATGTTAACATTTTCATCATCTGAATAATCATCTGCATCATTTTTACTTTCTTTTGCGAACGTTTTTTTTTTTAATTTTTTTTCCGATTCAAATTTAGTAACCATCGTATATTCAATTCCACAAAACACTACTGCAGTCCCACAAACAGCAAAACTCCCAAACAAAAATTGTCAAATTTCCAATCACAACAGATTATTATTATTATTTGTTTTGCTTTCTGCCGAATAAAAACGTGACAAAACAAACGAATTCTATGCCCGAATTTACTCGGGATAATAAATATTTGCAATATATATACATACCCGGGTTAACTCGGGATAATTAGGGGAGCGGTTCATACTTTATTTAGGTTTTATAAAAATTTTAACTTTTCTTCCACGCTTTATGATATTGGATATATATTTTTTTTTTCATTCATGAAGAACGACTAAAACTACCCTAAAAACGTGACTAAATTCGATTGGGATTGTTTAAAAATCATTAGAACAAAATAAGATTTGAAAGCTTGTCACGAAAACTTTTCTAAAGATGGACGGGGGAGGAAAATCAAGTCAACAAGTTTCACTTCATTGTTTAAATTTCATCCTAATTAATTGAATTTGACCTAATTAGGGGAAATTGTTCGAGGGGATCTATCGTTTACCTGGGATAGTCTGGTTGGTAGAAAGCTGGACTCAGGTTTGTGAGAACGGGAATTCGAATCCAGCCAGCCGAAATGTGTAGAAAATGGTGACTGGTGCACGTTAAATCTGTCGAATCACAAAGTCCTCCATGTTCCTATAACAAGCCGATACCTCTGGGGGTACTGAATTGAAGATGGATCGTTTTCTGGTGCAGGTCAAAATTACGATCTGTAGATGAATGACTGGATGTATGAATGAGTCCCCCCTATAAACGGGTGTGACGTATGGGTTTGGAAGCGGTCGACTTCTCAGCCATAGATGGCACCACTGGAAAACAAAAACAATCGCCCCCCCCCTCTGCCTTAATGGCCGACAACAACAACAAACTCTTAAATTACAAAAATGAATAATGAAAAAATTTCTATATCTACATCCTACTTGCCGTACAATAGTTCATTAATCAAGTAATATATGTAATTTCGGAAGGGGGTTTTGTCCCCCAAAACTACGCCACTGAAAATGGGTGGCTATTTTTTGAGCGTTTGGAACATGTCAACTGTTGTTTCCAATGTGTAAATTTTAAAATCAAGCAATGTCTTACCGCTTCAATTTCACTTATTTAATAGTGTTGGATTGTTGTTTATTTTCAGGTTCCGAGAATGTGTAGCTGGCTGCCCTGTTTACTTGCAGTTCTCGCTCTCTCGATGCCTTTCTCTTCAGTGGCCCAACAACCCGACGATATTCCAAGGTATTACCTCCATTCCAGAATCCCTTTTCACACAATTTTGAGTTATATTATGGAATTCATACGACACTTACACACAAAAGACGAAAATACACACACAAAAATTATAATAAATAAATAAACTAAGACAACACAAACTAATAAGTTCTTTAAATTATGTACTTTTCTTTGACATATTTAGGTGGGCAGTTTCATCTTAAGCCAAAAAAGAATGTAGCGCTTTATAATGTTTCTACCCCTTTATGTTTTTTTCTCCCAATGATCTCCAGAACTAATCGCTTCATCTAATCCGAAAAAGAATGTCATACTTGGTACATACATTGATAGATAGTACTCTATTTCTTACAAAGTTCTGTAAAGCAGTCATGGCCAGTCTAAAATCTTTTCAGGAGCTCTGCCATTTCCAAGAATCTTTTATGACCTCCCGGGATTTGATATTTATTGCTGTTATTTATTTCATTAAATTTATTAAAAACGTATCTGTTTAGAGTATCTGGTGTAAAGTTTTCTTCATGAATGTTTATTCCAGTTCGTTACCTTTGATGGCTTCCGCTGAAAAAATAATTGTTTTATGTATGTTATTGTTATAAGTTTCCGCTTAAATAATTTCGGAGTTAGATAATATACAAAACGAACGAACGGACGAAATATACAAAAAAAAAAACTAACATTCAAGTAACTGAATTTCCAACCACTTTCTTGACAAAGTAAACAAATGTTTTCCTATCTGAAGGATCAGAAGAAAAGATGCATCATCTGGAAAATAATCACAGTATTTTTAAAATTCAAATCAAAATGAGTAAGTTCTTCACTGCTCAAAAGTTATTTAGAATGAAACTTCGTAAAACATAAAAGTGTTATTCGCATTTTCTTATTTTATTCTCAAAAAAATATTTAGAATAATTCCGAATTGAATGTTAAATAAATAAAGAAAAAAGAAAATTCTTTCTTAGAAAAAAAAAGTTATCCTTCATTGTGAAAAGAAGAGTGTATTTCCATAAAATATTATATTTTCCATAGGTTTGAATCTGAAACCGATAAAGAAATATTGGATGCCATCTTAGATCGCAAACGATACGATTTCAGAATGAGACCTAACAGTAAGTCACCCTTTTCGAATTTTTTACTTCTTAATTCTCTTCAACGAAAATTTCATTCTTCTTCTTGAAAGATGTATCAAAATCGATGATGCATCATTCTTTTCTTGCATCGAATCTGTCTCCATTTAAATTTGCTTCGGTTTAAAACAGAAAGAAAGCATTGAATCAAAATATGCATGTTATTAAAAGGAAAAGACTGATAAAATTTCCTAATAATTTTCAAAATAATTTTTTAATTTAAAAAAAAAATCAACCAAAAAGTTGTGATTGCCTTATTACCCATAGGTCAAATGCTTTTTCTTTCTGGATTGACTCCGCTAAACGCCACAACATTTCAAATCATGGGTTGCAAAAACTGTCTCCATTGATGTTTGTCGTCTGATTGATTTTCATATCCGGCCTATGACGTCACAAAATACTTTTACTTCTTCAGCATTCATATTTGTATTGAAATCATCGTCAGTAATTATATGTTAATGTTAAAAAGAATATAAAAATATTTTAAATTATTATTATGTAAATACATTAAAAGTTCCTGCCAGTGAAAATAAAAAGAAAAACAGCAGCGGCCGCCCTAGCAACGCATGCGCACTGTTTACTTTTACTCTTGAACATAGTTGAAAAGTGTGTGGACGCCATCAATCCCAAACCAAGACTCGTTTTGCCAATGGGTAATAAAATTCTTTGTTATACTTGATTAAAAAGCATTGTCAAGCGCTCGAAAATAGGCACCCGTTGTCAATACCTGCCAGACGTTAATGAGGAAAGCAAAAATTATTTGAAAAATAAAACGTAAAGTTGCCAACAAAAAAATGGAAAATAAAAGGGAAAAAAATGGAATCCTCATTCATGTCTTAAGAACAAAGAATATAGAACGAATATGCATATTCAATGTTAAGAATGAACGCCACTTTTGAGCACTTGAAAACGTCGACTTTTTATTACCATCTCTATATATATTTTTTAAGCCAATGTAGTGTTTAATCAAGTATATTGTTTAGTTTTCTATGATTATTTATTTAAAATCATATGTTTTCTTATATATGAATAGGTACTTTATATTGCACATTTATATTTTCCATCAGAAATACATAAAAGCAAATGTCAAATTGGCACTGAGTAACTGGCGCCGAACTCAGAAAGTGTTTTGATTTTCATTATTTTATTCAAAAATAACTAGTGATCATCCCTCGAACACCAACTCCCGAAACTTTTGATTTCATGACGCTTCTTTTCTCCAAAGTCTTGTTTAATAACCGACTTTTTATACGACAATATATTTTAATGTTTAATTCTGATGTTAAAGACTATGCTCTTTGATCTTTAGCGCTTACCAATATTGCTTGCTCAATTCCTTCCATCCCTCTAACCCGCTGTGGAAGAAAAAGAAATAACCCATCGATTGACAAAAAAAATCAAATTATTGTAATGGATTGAGATTTATTAAGACAACGCCTCTTTACAATTTAATTACTTGAAGAATTCGAAACATAAACAAAATTAGACTAATGGACCATTAACAGATTTTGTAACTACAAAAGAAATTATAATTCCCCTGTTTCTAAACTAAATAAATCGGTGGAATTCAGAAAAAAGAAAAAAAAACTTTTATATAAAGTACAAAGAAAGTCGCATGTTCGCAATTCGATTTTTCGCTAAAACTTTGTATTTTGCCATTTAAAAAAATACGTACTTTAAAATCATGTAAAAAATTGTATACCTTACAATTCGAAAATTTTTTGGTCATTATTTAATGAAATAATAAAAATCAATAAATAATTACAATTTTTTGCATGGAATTATCTTTGAATAAACGACAAATATTTTTCAGATATAAATTTAATATATTCGACAAAGCAAATATTTTTAAATTCGCTTAAAAAGTTTTTGAGATATGGCGAAATACGCAGAAAAGAAATAAATAAATAAACATTAAGGGGTCCAAACTTTGGATCGCTCTCCTGACCAAACTTCGGCTACCCTATTTCCCAAATTGCGGCTACTCCTCATATTTAGGGAGTCAGAAATCCTAATCCGTTAAATGTTTATTCGAAGAAAGCACGTTTTTGTGTCTGATTAAATAAAACTTAAAATATCGTCTGCATTTATTAATTAGAATATTTGAGATCACAACCTCGAGCTAATAAGAGTCCTAGAAAGGAAAAATCCGATCACTAAATTGAAAGTTATTTAAAGTAATAATTTTTTTTTTGGCGCACTGCATCTTTTTAACCCTTCGGATCTACATAACGAAGTTATAATTTCCCAGATGAGAAATATTTCAAAAATCATACACCAATTTAGGCGATTTTTGTCTCCTTTTTTAAAATACCTATGTTAAAATTATAGTTCCTAATTATTGAGCATATTTGCTAATTATTTAGCATCCTTGAACTTCAAGATCCGATCAAAATTTACTCATATTTTAAATGACTCCAAATGACCAAAAACAATTTGCTTTTTGGCAAAAAATAATGCGAAAATTGCAGTTTTTTTTTCTCAAACTTTGACTCTTAAAAAAAATGAAGGCAATATAAAGATTGCCTTTTTTCGAAATGGTGCAGTTTTATTTTGTTTCCGTGTAAGTAAAAATTGTGTAAAAGGTGTGATTTTTCTTTTCCAGATAAGACTGAAGTGAATGTGACCGTCCTCATCTTATCACTCTCATCACCTGATGAATCCAGTCTTGTAAGTGAGTCTCCCTCCTTCGTCGATCGCAACATACTTCTCCCATTACATAAAAACGAGAATCAATTAGTACATCTAGAGGCAGAGGAATCAAATATACATCTTAATTTTTTGCACCACCTTGTCAACCACTAGCCGTAACGCATCGTAAGGGGTGGTTAAAACTGCTCCTAGACATTATCATCACGAAATAAATCAGGTGCGATAGATTTTGAAGAAAAAAAGGTGATGAATAAAAAGAATCGTCTTTTTAAAATAAAATTGAAATTTTTCAATCTTGATAATGTATAGAGAGACTACGATAAACTGAGCACAATAAGATGTGGGGCAATCTGTAGTGGGCACAATACATCGCAAGCACAATTTGTCCCAGTCTCAAATCGTCGTGTGTGCAATTCGTAGCAATCAATTCGTCGTTTGTGCAGCTCGTTACAAGCACAATCCATCGTGGGCAGAATTCGTCACAAGCACAATTTCTTGCAGGCTCAACTCGTCACGAGCCCAATCCGTCGCAAGCTCAATTCGCCGCGATCGCAACTCGCGGCAAGCAATTTGTCGCTTGTGCAACTTGTCACGAGCATAATTTATCGCAGGCAGAACGTGTCACAATGGCAATTCGTAGTGGGTACAATTCGACGCAAGCACAATTCGTCGAAGACACTACTCGTCGCAACGACAATTCGTCGCATGCACAACTCGTCATACCGGAAATTCTTTGTGAGCGCAATTTCCGGACAAAGTTAACCCCATAAGTATTTTTTTCTCTAGAAAGCTTTGCTATACCATAAAATGATACCTGAAACTCCCCTGCTGTATTCTGTAAACTTCTCTCTTTTTCGAAGGAAAAATGCGAGGATTTGAGGTAGAGGAAGGAATTTCTTCCAAACAAGCAAATGAGACACGGTTTCCGGCCCATTTGTTTGCGCTGAATAGAATGAAACCAATTACGAGATGAATGGACCAATAGTTTAGAAGCTATATGGGTTTTGTGTACAAACATTACACATTTGTATTTTTACCTATTTACGTATCTGACATTGGTATCTAAGCTAGCGAGGCAATATTTCCTACGTAATTTCTGACGTTGTATCGAATGAGGCTATACAAGAGACTTTATGTATAAAAAATACTTTTATTGACGAGAACGTATGGGCACTTTTTGCATCACTATCTAGAGGCTATCTGAACATTTAAGGTACATACTTTTGATGTCATTTTTCATGCTGAATTGATTCCGGGCTAAAGAGAAAATATAGAAGGGCTGGTTCATATTTTCTACCCCTCATGATGTCACGCCGCACAAAGATTTCAAAAATCAGAACTAGAGGTTATGAAAACTTTGCTGTTTATACTTTCTGTAAGAAATGAGTTGAATGTTTGACACTTTTCTGACAATAGCTGTCAAACTTTACACTGCTTATAAATTATTTATGTTCAAAAATATAGTATTCATACATTTTCTTACGGTATTAAAAAATAACATTTTCAAATTAGAAAACTATCTCTATACTTGTCATCATCGTTCCATTATCATTTTCTAATTATTTTAGTTTTTATCTCTTACTGTTAAATAAAGGGAAGCATAATAATTTTCTTCTTCTCTTTTTTCATTGTACTGTAATTTTTTTCATGTTTTCTCTACATTTTGAACATTTAATATATATATTATTGTTGTTGTTTTCAGAAATACGAAGTGGAGTTCCTCCTCCACCAGAGCTGGGATGACCCCCGGCTAAAATACGAGGACAGCGGGAAGTACAGATACCTGAATGCCATATCACATTATCAAGTGCTGTGGACGCCTGACATCTATTTCATCAAACATGGAGAATTTAAAGCTCCTCTCGCACAAGTGCACATGGCTTTAAAGATCTTCAACAACGGCTCCGTCCGATACATTACTAGGTAGGTACCCAAAACACATTACTCAAAGAACTGAATCAAATACTTTATGAACAAAATGCTTTATTTTTTAACAAAATAGAGCTACGATACATTAATAAAATCAGTTCTTTCTCGTGAATGAGTTTTTCTCTCTCATCAACTATTTTTCTCCCCAATTTTGAAACATTAAAAAAAAGGAAATCTAAAAATTTTAATTTTTGAAAAATAGAATTAATAAAGAAAATATTTCTTTTCTTTCTTTTTTTTTAATGTAATTTACCGGTAAGACGAAGCTTGTTTTTTCAATTGGACTTCTTATCCGAGCATAAGTGTTTTTAAATAGATTTATTTTAAAAACCAATTTATTTTGATGATGACTAAAAAGGTACTTTTTGATAGGGTACTTTATTTACGTCGCACTAGAGCTGCACAATAGGCAATTGCCGATGGTCTGGAAAACGTACCTGAGGATGATCCGAAGACATGCCATCGCAATTTTGATCCTCTGCAGAGGGGATAGATCCCCTGCTTTGGTAGTCCGACGACCTGCTTGCAAAATCGAGAGCTTAACGGTAGAACAGTTTAAGGAGGACCCATACCGGGCATCCTCGGTCCCTATGCAGACTGTTCAAAGTGGTCACCCACCCGCTTAGTAACCGTAGCCAGTGAAGCTTTTGTTCCACTGGGAACTTTGTCTTTGCTATCAATCCACTGCGGGATAGGAAGGAGAAGTGGTATTGAAAGGGATTTGATTGATTAGCATTGATTAATTGATTGATTTGATTTTCATTTTATAATTTTTGTCATTGTCAAAAATATAAAACAACTTACGGCATTTCAAGGTTGAATTGCATTTTTAAGAAAATCTACTTTTTTAAATAAGCTTATTTATTTACTTCAAAAAAAAAATTTAAAAATTCCAAATATGTTTTGAAAATTATTGGAGCGTTTTATAATTATTATTTTAATTTCTGAATACTTTTTTTATAAACAAACAAAAGCGCGAGTTGTTAAAAGAGAAATAATTGATTCTCCATTTTTGATCAGAATTGCCTTAGTTATGAACTAAACTTAAAAAATATTTAAAGTTATATTATTCTATAATTAATAAGATATTGATAATTATCATTATATAAATTCAATTTTATTAATTCTGTAATTTATAGGAATGTTACTTTATAATGTATATTTCACTATAATTTTTTCCTTGGCTATGATAAAAAATTATATAACTTCCTTCTCTTTTCAAGGCGCAGTATGATTTTAAATTGTCAAGGAAATTTGCAAATATTTCCTTTTGACAACCCCAAGTGTCCTTTTGCTATTGAGAGTGGTAAGCTATATTTATATATTTGCTTATTCAGTTTTTGGATTTGGTAACAATGGAAAAAAATAGGTAAACATTGCATACAATGAATGAGGTCCGGGATAGCCTGGTTGGTTGGGCACTGCGTCCATGTCCAAGAAGTCGTGGGTTCGATCCTCGCCTTCCGAAGACTCCCTGTGTAGTAAATGGTGACTGATGCATGTTAAATCTGTCGAGTTCCCATAACAAATTCCTTCATATTCCCATAGCAAATTCCTTCATATTCCCATAACAAATCATACCACTAGGTTTACTGATCTAGGAGTTCCCTTGTCTTCTGGAATGGGTTCAAAATGACAAGGCTACGAAGCTAAAAATTAGTAGTCGTAAACTCAAAATTGGGTCGGATGTTCAACGACGGTTATAAAATAAAATGAAATAAAAATACAATGAATGAAGCCTATTCCGAACTGGAGCAGCAGTCCCCAATTTTTTTGGCTATGAAACCCAAAATGATTGAGTTTCTTTTGACAAAACCCCTTCTTTATAGTAGCTACTTTAATTAGCAGCTGTGAATATATTTACCAAAAAGTATTAAAAATTAACTTTGAATATATTTTATCGTAAAGAGTCAATTTTTTTATAGTTTTATGAAAACAATACAGGTCTGGAGCGACATGTAGTACTGAATTTGTTTTTGACGTATGCTTAGGTTTAATAAAACAATCTGAATTATGATTTCCAAAAAAAGAACTGTTATAAAATCTGAGAACGGGTATAAGAAAAACATAAACATAGAAACATAATTCTCTAATCTTGAATTTAGTTATTTTACATTGCAAAGTTTTAAGAGAAATACTTATGCATATCATTTTCGTAATTTATATCATATATTGTTTTTGCAAGATATTTTTATACTGTCGCTTCTTTGATAAATAATTTCATTAAATAAATTTTATGATTGCTTGTTTACAGCTTTTAAAAATCATTACTGTTTTGTGCGCACCTCATTTATGTGTACCAAATAAGAAATTAAGTTCCGGACGGGCTTTCGAATTAAGATGTTCCTTACTTCATTCTATGCAGCGAATATGATTAACCGTCGGATGTGACTGAATGTCGGAAATGTTTAGAAAGAGTAAATGAATACAAAACTCTGACATGATAATCGTCTATCATTATTCATTTATATTTAAATCCAGCTATTCTATTCCCTTACCATCATTCAAAATTAAAAAGTAAAATCCCTCCTTTTTTTAAAAAACAATCTTTCAGCTGTTAAGTAAATCCTCACTAAAATTACTTTTTTACTACGTTTTTATAAACTGTGGTAAATTTTGAAAGTGTTTTACACAGTTTAGCGGCATTAAACAATTTGAATTAATCTTATTTCTTTCTGCAGCTTTTGAAAATGGTGTGGTTTTTTTTTTCGATTTTAACATTCTCCAGTATCTTGTATATTGTTTAAAACTTTTTTTAATAATAATGTCAAAGGTACCATACATATTCGATGGTACCATATTTACGTAAATTAAAAGGCGTCGCAGCTATTTCTAAAAATTGTTGACTTTCTGATTGCAAATCGAAGGCATTGGAATGTCAGAGATATTAAAAACTACTTTTAAAAAAAATCGATTTCCAAACGATAATTTTACACCATTCATGTAAAATAACAAAATTATTCAGAACATATTTCACCTGATTTTGCGCAACCATGTGCTAGTTCCTTCAAACCATGAGTGATGTATTCTGTAGTCATTTCCTCTTATTGGAACGTTTGACAATTAAAATGACAGTAAATAATTATATAAAAAAAAACATTTGCCGCGGTGGAAGCCCTGCGAAAAATTCCTGTCACGTTACGTATGTGTTCCATTTCCAACCATTAATTTACCACATTGCCTTTTTATATAGTTTTCTTTTTGCGTTAATTTTAAAAAAAATAGTACATGAATTCGCGATCGCAACTCTCGAATTCGCCATCTGGGGAGAACACCGGTTCCGTGTCTTGGCCCTTCCCCCTTTCCACGACGCTTTCTTTTTGAACTATGTTCAATATAGTTTTCAGTTCCAAATACTTTATTTACGTCACACTAGAACTGCACAGAGGGCTATTGGCAACAGTCTGGGAAACATCCCTGAGGATGATCCGAAGACATGTCATCGCAATTTTGATCCTCTGCAGAGGGGGTATCTCCCCTGCTTTGGAAACCCGACGACCTGCGCGAAGTCGAGCACTTTACGGTAGAACAGTTTAACGAGGACCGATACCATGCACCCTTGATCCCTACGTAGGCTGATCAAAGTGGCCACCCACCCACTTTCTGACTGCAGCCAGTGATGCTTGACTTCGGTATTCTCCTAGGAACCATGATGCATCTTCTAAGTGATATGCTACACTCGACCAAATCCTGGACTACCTTGGTCTTTCTAGAGGAGATATCTCTGTGCTTCATATGCTCAGAGTTACAAGTGTCAAGGACTTCATTTAGCTTTGCTAACAGTTGTGGGCTAGCAACAGCAACAACATAAAATAACACTTTTGTTAAAAAATTTCTATCATTACTTCCAGGTAGATATGCGTGTTTTCGGAGAGTTTTATCCCTATATTTTAAAATAAAACCAATTTTAAGTGAATCACGTGGTGCAAAAAATTCAAAATAATTCCTCATATGTCCATCCTCATATTAGAATTTCATTTACGCTAGATGTTGCATGTTTTGGAATAAAATAACATTTTTGTTAAAACTTTCTGTCACTACCTCCAAGTAGATGTGGATATTTTCCGAGAACTTGACGCCTGCATTTTAAAAGAAAAAAAAGTTTTTTAAGTGAATCACGTGATCTTAAAAAGAAATTATTGACGGCCTTCATTATGTTAACAAAAATGATTTTCTAGCTTTTATCACCGTGTAAATTTAAAATTGACTGGTTATCTGGAAATAGTGAGGCAACTCTACACATAGATTTTCTTCTTTTTTTCTCACGTGTTTTAAAAGATATTTTTCTTTTCTTTTCTTTTCAGTGTCCCATGAGATATCAGAATTGGAACTCCGATGGGAGAAACAACCTGGGGGTGTAAGTGGGGCCACCTCCCTCAGATACCACAACGCCTATCTTGTCAAGAATGAGACCGGAATATGCGATAGCCATGACACCTGGAGAGGTAAATATTATTATTATTTACTTTTACCCCCAACCTGTTGAAGTGAAAATTGTGTTTTCCATCTAGGTAACTCTTTTTTTATTCCTTGGGCATGGTATCTTATAATTAACCTATTGACTTATTTCAAGAAAACTGAATGATGTCAATGATCCAGTTTAAATTAGAATCCCAATTACCATACTACTATGCAATTGAAAAACGAAAAACAACGTAAGTGCGAACGCTGTTTCGTATGGCGTGCCGTGCAATCAAATGTTTCTCAGTAGCACGGCCATTATAAGAAACGGTATTTTTCCTGAAAAACATATCTCAAAATAGGATGCTCTCCCAATACTTCATCCAGGAATCTCCTTGTCTTCTGGATAGGGTTCAAAATGACAAGGCTACGGAGGTGAACAGAAGTAGTTAAACCCAAAATTGGGTCGGCTGTTTAACGATCAGGGGTCTGTCCAGACATTTTGTGAAAGGTCCGTTTTTCGTGAAATTGTGAAAAAATTACTCACATTCTTTCAACCAGGGTCCGCTTTCATGAATTTGTGCAAATAAGGTCCGTTATTGCAGAAAAAAACTTTTTCAAGGAGTTTTTAAATTGTAAAGACATACAAGATTATGCTCAACACTGCAAAATTATAATTAAAAAAATTAAATTTTAAAAAATAAACAATTGCTGCTTTTAAACTAGAGATGCAACACACAAATATTTGGTATTTAACCTATACTGCTGAACGCAGAATATTCATTTCGGACGAATAATGGAAGAATCGTCTGCCGAAGACAAAACTTAATTCGTTTACATCCATCTTTCTTGTTTTCTGCCCTGGTAAGGGTTTATTCGATTAATAAAATAATAATGAAGATAAACAAATTTGTGAAGGGTCCGATTAAAAGAAAAATCATTTTGTAAAGGGTCCGTTTTTAAGTTAAAATATTTTGTGAAGGGTCCGTTTTAATGAAAAGATATTTTGTGAAGGGTCCGTTAACGGACCCAAATTTCTTCTAAACAGACTCCTGACGATGGTTATAAAATCTAAATAAAAACCAGAGTCGGAACACATTTAAGAATCTGTTGATACTCAGAAAGTATAGCAGATAATGAGTTAGAGATAAGTATAAATTTTCTCCCCAAGTCGAGCCGAGAAAAGACCTCGCGAAAAGTCTGGTAGGTTTATCATCTTCAATATAATTTTAGGTTAGGTGCTAATTTATAAAGTATGTTCCAGATAAACACTTTATAAATAAATCCCTTTAAAATATTACTCCAATCGAATCGATTTTATTCTCATTTACTTCAAAATGAAAAAAAAATGTATCGGAAGCAATACCTCTATACGTATTCTCTCCTGTAAAAACCATTTATTAAGAAGAGGATACTTAACAGTTTACCTCTGCTTAGAGCTATCAAGTTTTGCGTACTTATGCAACTGATTTTCATGCTATTTTTCATTCATTAAAATACGCAGAAACCAAATGTGAGATCCGTCCAAGTGATTCTCTAGCACATCCCCGTGTCAAAATGAACTCTTCTGGTAGACTGACAATATTTATCACTGTATATTGTGTTCTGTATTCTAACGGTTTTAAAGTCACTTTCATTTCAATTTAATTATTCATTTGAGTCACTTTAAAAAGCATTATTTCAGATTATAAAAGATATAATCATTCCAAGCATTTTTTCATTTTTTGTTTGAGTGAGTTTATCAGAATCTAATTGTGAAGCTCATATGAGTAAAAAATCATACCAAAGAGAACATTCTCATTTTGTGATAACCAGCAGACAAAAATACTTTAAATATATTTTTAAGTCAGGCACTTCGCTAACCTTTTCATGAAAATTCTTCAATCTAGTAGCATTACGTTGGCAATCTAGTATTCTACAATACGTTTCTATTGGAATGGGCAATAAGAATTGTCCAATAGGCATAATGCAATGGTTAACTTTCACAAACCACAAGAATACGGCATTTATTCCATTCAAGTGATGTAGTTCATACCTCTAGTTGGACATGTCTCTATCAAAAGCCCCTAGCAACAATTTTACCTTGACCCCAGTTGGGGTCCAAATTGGCTCAATTTGGGCCCTATAAGAACATGGACTCAGGGACCCACATTGGGATGTCAAGATTTTTTAATATTAGTCCTAGAATGGCTTATAAAGGACCTACATTGGCCAATATAGAATCTATATTGGCTAAATAATGGATATAAAATATTGGGTAAATCTGACAATTCCATATTGGATGTAAATTATTGGGTGAATCGGACAAATACTACATAGGGCCAATATCGGAAAAATAACGGCCCTATGAACCCTTATTGAGCCAAGATTCATGAATATTGGCCCAAGTTATTTTGCTGATTGGAAATTATCAAACATTGAAGGGAATTAAACACCTCTGCCACAGAAACTATCGTCAAGAATTTAAAAAAAATTTGTCGAAAATTAAAACTAACGTTAAACTATTAAACCTTAACCTTTTGCTTACGGTGTACCAGTTATATCATTACATGTGGTATACATGCTGTACCAGCCGTAAACAAAAGGCTTGAATCTTAATTTATTTAACATTTATTTATTTATTTCAGGGGAGTACAGTTGCCTCCGAGTCCTCCTGGTCTTCACGCGAGACAAAATCTTTTACTTCAGCACAGTTTTTGCACCAGGTGTGGTCCTGGTGACCAGTTCCTTCATCAGCTTCTGGCTGGACATCAACGCCGTTCCTGCTCGCGTCATGATCGGCGTGACCACCATGCTGAACTTCTGTACGACCACCAACAGCTTCCGTTCTACTTTGCCCGTCGTGTCTAACCTGACGGCGATGAACTTGTGGGACGGTGTGTGCATGTTCTTCATCTATGCATCCATGCTAGAGTTCATTATTGTCAACTATCTGTACAGAAAATATCCGAAAAGACCATCCATCGGTGCCAGTGGAGCCTCTTCCAGTTTGGGTAGATGGTGCGGAACATTTGAGGTGAGTCAGTTTTCGTACGCATTATATGAGACCTGCCTTTGCAAATTACATAAACGTGATTTAAATTCGGTACGCTTTATTTTGATGTTTAAACTACATTAGAGGACGGCTCAAATCCGTTATAGTTTCGAATAATATTGGACACCCCCTCAAGCGAATTCGAATGATATATGATGTTTGCATTTATGATGTTTGCATTTATTATGTTTATGATGATATTATTATGTTATGATGTTATCATAATGAATGATGTTTTCATTTATTAATTAGCATATTTGATATCATCCCCTCAAACCAATAAGAGAACATGAAAATCCGATCTTTCAATCAAAAGTTATTCAGAGCAATCCAGTTTTTTGTTGTTGTTTTTTTCGCACTAAATCTTCTACGAATCTTCACTATACGAAGTTATAACTTCCCTTATGAGAAATGCAGTCAAACCCCGTTATAGAGAACATTCAATGGATCGAAATTTTGGTTCACTATAAACGGGAGTTCACTATATCCGTTCTGCAAACAATTTTAATTTATTTTTCCGAACTGCTCCCTTTTATTGAACATTATTTAAATAAATGATCCATAAAAAGAATTACAAAAATGATTAAAAAACGACATGTAGTAACAAACAATGCGTTAACTTTTATTTTTTTAACTCCTCGTCTTGAGTATAAAAAATTTAGGAAAGGCCAGGATGGGGAACTGAGATAGAAGAAGCAACCAAAAAAAATGCTTATGACTATATTCCACTCAATAGATGGTTTTAAAAATCGGTATCTGTATTTTGTGTAAAAATTTCAAAATTACCAAAAAATTAAGAAAAAAATGAGTCGAAGGCAGAAAAAAGTTCATACTATCCTCTCCTCTTTTGGTTCACTATGTCCACAAAAAATAATATTACATGTGTATAGCAAGGCAGCGAACATTTCGTTCGCTATATCCGGGAGTTCACTATAAACCATGTTCACTATAGCGGGTGTTGACTGTATTTCATCAATTATACATCAACTTAAGCGTTTATTGTTCTCCTTTTGTAAAATACTTATACTAAAATTAAATTATAGTTACTACTCTATTTGTGAGATACAATACCACGTGCGCTATTTCCGAGCATGCGCAGTATCGATAAGGTGCGGAAAATGAGGTTAGCGTAAGTGTAACGCAAAAGCTCTCTAATAAATCATTCAAAAGTGAAACTTTCAAAATAAATCCTGGAGTGCTCTTATAAATCGTTTATAAGAGCACTCCAGGTAAATTATAATCTTTTTACATGTTTGATTGCAAGTCTACAACTAACACTGTTTTATTATGAAGACCCAATATGTTTCACTTATAATCCCATGAAAACTTTTAATCTCGCTTTCATAAAAAACAACGTTTGAAATCACCTATACGCGTTTCACAACCTACATCGGTAGGCTGGATATAATTCGATTAAAGTTAAGCCATACTAAAAGCATCATTATACAGTTTAAAAAATGAAATAACAGGAGTAATGCTTTCCATATATGGTATAGCAGTAACCTCTTATGTTTGAAAAAGCTTATTGTGTCATTTATTAATATATTTCGAGTCTGTATAATATCTATAATATAATATAACATACATTATAAAATATATTTAATATAATAGTGTATATAATATATATTTCATGTCAATGTTAGGTGTCAATGAAACACTATAAGACTTTTCTGAAATACTAAATTTAGACAAAGCATATAAACCGTAGTTAAACAGCCGACCCAATTTAGGGTTTACGACTAGTAATCTTCAACTCCGTAGCCTTGTCATTTTGAACCGAATCCAGAAGACAAGGGAACTTATGGATCAAGTATTGAAAGAAATTTGCTTTCGCGGAGGACTTTTGATGGAACTATCCCACGTTTGCGTTACATGGGGAGGAAAACCACGAAAACCTTCCAATGTTAGCCTAATGGCAAGGGGGCTTTAACCCATGATCCGTCTACGACTGAGGATATTTTACGTCAGCACTGTGGTTGGTGCGAGCCGGGTGCGGAATTCATATCGACCAGTCGTTGCTGGGATTCGAGCCCGGATAACCTCATTGGGAGGCAAGTACTCTATCCTCTTAGCCAGAACACCTGATACTATACACATTACATGCAACCACCATACCCAACGATTTGTTGCTAGAATGCATCCCGAATGAACTGTTAGATGTTTTGTGCTGTTGTCTGTTCGAAATCGGTATCGACCAGCCATCGCTGGAATTCGAACCATGTTCACCTTATTGGAAGACGAACGCTTTGTCCCCTGAGCCACCATGACTTTCATTTACCATTCTAAGAAAAGTATTGGTAGAAGTTTTTATCACTATAGTGAGCAGTTTCGCTCTTATTTAAGTTATGTAATTGTTACTTTTCGCCACTGTTAAAAGACGCAAATATTTATTCATATGAATAGTTTTTCTTCTGGTGTTCTTATTTAAGCGTCATGCATGCATTGTTCCTTAAATTGGATAGGTTTGTAGAAAATACGAAATGCTAAAATATTGTAACATTTATTCTGATCATTTATATTCTTCATTTATAAAGTGTCTATAAGAATTGTCATTGTCATAGAAAATTTCACCAATTTTTTAGGTAGATTTTTTTTAAAGTTACATTTTAGATTTATTCTATTTTAAAGTTCCTATTATGCTCATTTTAAAAGCATGCGTATTATTATATGAATTGGAAAAATATTGGATATAAGAAAACTAAATAGAATACGGGATAACTAACAAGATAATAGGGAGAGAAAAAAAAATTTCAATTTCTTATTTTATATTCTTCAATTATGTTGTGCTTATAAAATAAATATGGGATAGATGGCCGTAGTTTTTTCACCTAAGGTTGATGGTGAGATCAGTAGCGTAGTTTTAATGTATGTTCGATGGGGGATATCGGTTATCTCCTTCTGTTGTTGTTGCTGTCGTCGGCCATTGAGACAGATGGGGTACGATTCCTCTCGTTTTCATGTGGCGCCATCTATGGGCAAGAATTTGACTTCTGTTACACCCGTTTATAGGTCATTCATCCACGGATCGTAATTTTGACCTAAAACAGAGAATCAATCTCCAATGTAGTGCCCCCAGAAGTATAATTTGTTATGGGAACATGGAGGACTTTGTGACTCGCCAGATTTAACGTGAGTCAGTCACCATTTACTACACGGGGAGTTCTTGCCCAACTCTATTCGGACACCCGTTCTTACGAACGTGAGTCCAGAGTCCTATATATATACCAAAATGAAGATAAAACAAAGGAAGATTATAGACATATGAAAAAGGGAGGGGGAAATAATAATGAAAAAATATAACAAACAACTGATTTAAAAAGAAAAAAAAGGATGAAATTTTTCTTAAAAAAACCGGAAAATAAAAGATATAATCTTTTCATCAGCCCACACGATTATATCCGCAAAAAAGAGTGCTTTCTGATATTGTATCAATATAGCCAAAGCAAAATAACTTTCTTCGTGTTTTCTTGTATTTATTTATTTTGTTGTATATATATATATATATATATTCTAAACGTTTAAATTACAAAAAATAAATAATGGAAACTTTCTTATGTCTATATCCTACTTACAGGACAATAGTTCATTAATCGAGCAATATATTGTAAATATATAATTTCGTAGAGGGTTTTGTCCCCCAAAACTACAACACTGGGTGAGATGGCCAACGAAGTTATAGCGACCATTCCTCTGTAAAACACCCCTTCTTGTTAAACGGGTGCAAAAATACACTATACTAGGAGGCTTCGCCCCCTGCTCGCTTGCGCTCGCCAACCCCCGGAACTGCTTTCGCAGTTCATTTCGGATAGCTTCGCAATCCAATGCTCGCTCATTGGATACGTTCTTAACGTCTAGCTTTTGTATACTTTTTTGAACACAATTCCGAAAACTTTTCATTGTAGAAAATTCTAAACCTGTGCATTTCAATATTAATTTGAAATTGCAAACAGTTCATATTTTTCTTAATCACGCTATTCTAAATTTCAGTTGTTAAGAAAAGTAACTGTTGTAAGTTTTGTTTTAAAGTATTTCCCTTTCAGACCCTTTCAGAGGGCTAAAACCATGTGCTGTAAAACAATATGAAATAGTACTGAACGCCGGATGCGAAGCATCTGCTTCGATGAAGATAATTTTGTGAGAATTTTTTTGATAATTCGAAGAGAATTCACCCGATTAGACATATGATGCTCACTACGTGCTCTTGCGCGCCGAAGCCTATCAATTAAAAATGAAAACTGTTGCCAACGCGAGAAAAAAAATATCATCGGTTTTATTGATACATACGTATTAGCGTTTTATATAATATAGATATGTGCTTTAAAGGTCCAGCTAATTATTAAATAAAAAATTTAACCTTCGCATTGAAAAACAACCGAATATTTAATTTACGAAAAATATTTGACCTCTAAATAAAATAAACATTACAATTTCATATTTGTTGTCGCGACAATTCTTCGTTCAAAATGATAAACCAGTTAAACTGCTCCCTACAAAACTGCACCTTTTGTAATACAGACAAATCATTAGACCCGCTAAAAGATTCTGTGTAAAATTATAATTATCAAGTGAAACTATACAGCTGTATTGTTTTTACTAGGATGAAACCGGTTTGCATTTGTTTACGTTCCCCTGTATCAATGGGTTAACATTGTAATGCAATACGTTAAAAATAAATACAAATAGGAAGTATATAAAAAATACTCTGAATAAAAACTCACTACATGTATGTTAAAATATAAAAATATTGCATATAAACTCGTGCAAATCATGTCATTAATTATAAAACTACAGTGCAACTAATAATTTGTTCTAATTATTATAATATACTAATAAGGTATCTCATAAAATAAATATTCTATATTTATATAATAAAAACATAACATACAAAACAAATATATAATAAAAACTGTACATAAAAAAAATATCAAAGGTATTTAAACTAGCCATCTCTCTTCGATTGTCATCTAACCTAAACTTAACTTAATTAATTAAATATTGGTAAAAACACTCTATACAGACTTCTCTAATTTTGAAAATATATTAAAAAATTTATGGTGATTCTAGCCCCGGAGCCTGATTATGGGTATTGGTGAAGGCAGCGGTTGAAGACCCCCCTTAATAATAACTTAAAGTGTCGGAGCAAAGAAAATGAAATTGCAAACAAAGAAAATTTTATGAGCGAAAAAGAAATCTCACGTAAAACTATCGGGAGTGGATGCCTCTTAGTAAAGAGCATGCGCACCTTGATCAAACTAGGTTGCTATAGAGACTTTGACGTCATTGCCCGGGCCATTGCCAGATGTTTGGGGAGACTTGTTTCAAAAAGAGCGTTTGCTCACTGAAACAATTTAAATGAATTGACCATAATCAAATAAACACACCTTTTCATAAACTTGAAAAAAATTGCTTGAATAATTACTGTAAGTCAATGTGATTGGTATAGTAATTATAGAACTATTTTCTTTTATCGGAAGCAAACTATTCATTTATTTTATTATACAATAAAATGTTCGAATGTTTTTTTTTTCGGATGAATTGATTTTTTTTCTTTTTAAAATAATTAAATATCATTTGTGTGACATCGTTATGAAACGCTTGTTAAAAAAAAAATATTTCACTAATGTAAAGCTAAAGCTTTAAATTTGAAACAAATTTTTTTTTAACCTAATCATTATTTTTTCACCATTTTTTATGCTCTTTTTTTATTATATTTAAACGGAAAAAATTTGGGGTATTTTGCATTAAATAATATTTTTCGCTGTTTTTGCTGAGTAATTAGGTATTTAAAAATGTAAAATATCCTACATTTTTAAATATCTTACTCAGAAATGGTAATTAATATAATGATTGCAATGCATATAAAAAAAAACTGAAACAGAATAGGTAAAACGTATTACCTTCAACTACGATTTCTATCATTTGTTTTATTTAACTTCTAGAACATAGAATTCTAATTTTTTTTTTAAATTCGAGGGGGGGGGGATTATTATTCTTTTTCTATAATTGAAAATAGCGAATACAACTATTTATGAAAAAAATCCAAATTTTTACTCAAAGGTTCAATCCGGTAGACACAAAAAATAATAAAGCCAAAATAGATTCTTGTAGGAAAAAAAACAATCCAATATATAGGTTCGCTTCAGATTCATTGGTTTATCGTGCAATTTTAGTGCTAAAAATAAGGTAGCCTAACCCTCTCAGACGAAATTAGAGGCTGAATCACTAAAATTCTTCCATTCCAGTAGACAAATATTTCATAACCTATATTATTATTTTTTAAAAAAATCTTACAACTCCATGTCTTTTTAATTAAATTTTCTATTTTAAATGGGTTTTTTTTCCAATGCCCGCCTGGAGAATGACCTTTCGTCATACGAAAGGTATTTCGTCGAAAGGTATGACGAAAGGTCATTTCAGCAGATCTGAAGGGCAGATTTGTTGACCACTCTTTCAGGGACACCATCTTAGGTGAGCCGAAGTTGCTCCCACAGTAAGGACACAGAGAATGAAAGAACATTCATGCCTTGTCCTGGATTCGAACCCAGAGCCTTTCTGATGCAAGGCCAGCTCCCTGCCCCTTACAAAAGCCGGTCGGCCTATTTTAAATGTACCTTCAGCTTATTTTGTTACTTGTTTGCCGCATACGTTAAGACCTCATTAGTTTTTAAATAACGGTAGGGTAAAAGTATTTTTTGATGTATATCATATACCAGAACGAGTAGGGGAGAGTGGGGTCAATTGTAACATTTTTTACTTAACTATATTTAACTAACAAAAAATCCAATATATTATTAGTATTATTTGACAGACGAGTAAAGCAGACTATCCTCTACTAGAAAGAAAAAAATACCTTATTTTAAATGTTATTATATTAGTTATTAACAATTTTTGACAGTCGTACACTTGTTACAATTGTCCCCACTTACGGGGTCAATTGTAACAGTTCATAAATTCAACTAAAACATAGTTAATTATACAGAGTATCATAGTTGTGATATATTTCTTTATTGATCAAAATAGTAGTGATATTTTAGCAGTAAAAATAATAATGAGCAGAGACCTAAAGGGTTAAACTTTTAACTTTAAGGGGTTAAAAATTTTAATTTATGCTGTGAA
>NC_092207.1:6613815-6622749 GCF_043381705.1 Parasteatoda tepidariorum | reverse complement strand
ACGTTTATATTCTGCAGAAAACAACAGTATTTCTTAAAATAACTCAGATAAATCTATGTAGTTTTTGTTATTAATGATTTCAAGAAGCCAGGAAAATGACAGCATAAAAACCTACTCACCTTGAAAATATTTTTGAAATAGATTTTGAGCCAGAAAATTGGTTCTTTATTCATGCAACAAGACATGTTCAGATGGGAGGGTATCTAATCTATCTATTAACATAAGATATTGATTCCTGGCGCTATCTATTTTGTTTATAAATCACTAAATAAAAGTAGCCAGGAAAATGACAGATTTTCATGGGACAAACAAATTATTGACAGAAAATTTTTTTTTAAACGTTAGTAAACAATACCCTATAAAGTTTTAGTAAACAATACCCTCTGCGTATATTCTAGAAATGCTTACATAGGATAAGATAAAAAAAATTAGAATTTGAAAAATGCATGGAAAATTTTGAAGCTAGTTATTATTGGAAATATTGTTTGGGACATGCCAGGAAAATGACATTTTGATATTCGATTTAATTTTTTAAGTATACAAAACAGTCAATGCTGGTGCAAAGTCATTTTAAAATGCTAATAGCAATGCTATTTATTAAATTTTTTTTTAAAGAAAGTTATTTTAGTATTATAGTATTAGATCTTGGAGCAAGGGACAGTGAATTGTCATGTTTCGTGAGAATCACCCATATATGATATATCTTATTCAAATTTTCAATCGTTAATAAAAATAGTTTTTATTTATCTATTCAAGTGACTTGATGTTAATGCAGTTTTTTCGCATATTAATTCATTAATTTAAACTTAATAAATAAATTTTAGATTAGATTTAGAATTAAATTTAGAGAAAAATTTTTCATTGTTTAATAAAAAGTACCTAAAATAAAAATTTTCTTTGTTGACTTATCTAGGAATTGACTTTAAAAAAAATTTTTTTTAATATATTACTTTTTTATTCATAATACAACTGACCTATTACCCACTTTGAAAATTTTCTGAGTAAAAAGTGCCTTTCGATCCAAATAACATTACTCGAATACGAAATTGCTCCTTCTATTAAACTAGTAATATATAGTTCGTAATATTTTTTTCTCCAAAAATTCAAATTTTTAATTGTATATTTTGCACAAAATACAAAACCTTGTAAAAATTTCAGGGAAAAACATACACAAAGTATTTTTTTTAAAACTACATATCAGTATAAAAAATACATTTGACAGTACCTTTTTTAGAACTTGATAGCACTTTACAAATCGAAAATCTGAAATCTGGTTTTAAATAAAAAGTAATTTTTATAAGGCATTTTTCTAAAAATTCTGTGCAGTAAGTGAGACCCCAGCTGTCAAGATAAAGTTTGCACGCCACGGCACTTTTACATAGGAGACAATTTGGGGAAGAAAATCCGTTTAAATTACCGACAAGACAGTCATGGCTGGTTTCAAATCTGGAGGCAGCAAATGCCTGTCCGTCTTGCAAACTTTGGTAGACTTTTAACTCCAATTCTCTCCAATTTTTATCTTTAATTTCTTCTAAAGGCTTATTTTAATAGTTCTTATTACAAGTATTTATGATTATTTTCTCCAATAACAAAGGATTCCCTTTTTCAAAAATTGCGTTACATTTGTAGTTTTTTCCTTTTTTTTTTTTACTAAAAAATGCATTATTTTATCTCTATGGACTTTTATTTAATTTGTATTCCATCAACTTATGCTCATACCGAATTTCATTTCTGTCCTTTACTTTTGGAGACAATCCTTTAAGTCTGAAAATTTTCTACGTACTGAACACCTGTATAAATAGTCCTCCTTAAATAATGCAAAATTAATAAATAAATAAAATAAAATATTGGAAGAGCAAAAAAATTGGACTGATATTCAGCATTTGTTGTTCGTTATCCCATTCCTTTCAATATTTCAGTTTTTAACATTTATTTCAGCAATCCAGTTTCCTAAAAGACATTTTCATTTGTTGTTTGTTGTCCCATTCCTTTCAATAATTCAGTTTATAACTTTTATTTCAGCAATCCAGTGTCCTAAAAGACATTTTCATTTGTTGTTTGTTGTCCCATTCCTTTCAATAATTCAGTTTATAACTTTTTCAGTAATCTAGTGTCCTAAAAGACATTTGCATTTGTTTGTTGTCCCATTCCTTTCAATAATTCAGTTTATAACTTTTTCAGTAATCTAGTGTCCTAAAAGACATTTGCATTTTATGTTTGTTGTCCCATTCCTTTCAATAATTCAGTTTATAACTTTTTCAGTAATCTAGTGTCCTAAAAGACATTTGCATTTGTTGTTTGTTGTCCCATTCATTTCAATAATTCAGTTTATACCTTTTATTTCAGCAATCCAGTGCCCTAAAGGACAACAACAGTAATGATCCAAGAGGAGGCGCTCAAGTGCCCAGAGATGGTGATGGTGCGGGCCACAGATCTTTATTCGGATGGCTAAAGAGACAACCCATCTACCCTCATAGCAGGCAGAGGTTGTCCAAGGTCATCGACAACGTCTCGAAGATCCTCTTTCCACTGTCGTTTGGACTCTTCGTTCTCGGATACTTCCTCACATACGCAATCATAAAACCCACGCACTCAGAAAACTGGGAACTGTTGAGCAATGGATACACGTACTGAATTGATGTGTTTGCAACTCTTCCAGTGACTGTAGTTTAAAAAGACACTTCGCGTTTGTCTTTTGCTGGTATCGAATGCTCTTGACACCAAGTACCCAAAGTCACTTTATTTAAATCACTTTCTATTCAAAATGGTGGATAGTTTTGGGCTACGTAGACAAAAGCAAAAAACAACGTGAATAGCGTACATACAAAGTACAGAAATGGAAATACTGTAGTTTCGATTCTATGAACAAAAATCTTCCTCTCCAAAAGTGGGTGTTGTGGAGAACAAAAATTACAGTATACCCATTTTTGTGGTTTAGTCACGTTATTATTTGCTTCAGTCACTTTCTATTTATAAGACTTACGACAAGCCACATAACAAGAGCTGTTCTTGTTGTTTCATTTCAACTGAAATCCAAATGCTGAATTACAGATGCATTGTTAGGTGCATATGGGGGCCAAGAAGTTGGAAGAATCCTATTACGAGCTTTCTCAACTTACTGTAAGAAGGGTGTATGAGTGTCGAAAGAAAACACCATATGATGATAAGTGCGTTACTATGGGCCTCATCCCATTGTGGCCACTTACGAATTGCCACACTTACCTGATGTTTAATCTTCTGCTTACGGCTGGTACAACATGTGGACATCATGTAATGGTACTTTTGGTACATCGTAACTTGGAGCACTGTAAGCAAATGGTTAATTTAATTTTTTGCTTACGGTGCTTAGTATGATGAAGCCATTCTGGTACACTTATTGTACGAGTCATAAGCAAAAGGTTAATTCAAATTTTTGTGATAGAAAATATTTTATCGGTATAATTAAGGAATTTATCCAGTTTTTCTCTGCTTCATACGGCAATTGAGACTTAGGTGTAGCTTTTTATCTTTCAATTAAAGTAATAAGAAATCAAATAATGCATAGTGTAGCACGGTCGCGTATTTATTTATTTATTTTTAATTCGTTGCTACTTCTTTTTCTTTTATCAAAAAAAAAATATATATATATTGTAAATTGAAAGACTTAGATTCAGAAATAGCAATTCTATTTTTGAATTATTTTGAGGAAACACTTGTTTAGACTTAAATATTCATTCAATTTGTTGTAATAAAAACTAAATTTTAAAAAAAAATAATAATTAAAAATTTACAGTAACTTTATAGTTTGTGTAATCTAAGAACTTCGCCAGCCACAAAGGCTGAGGCCGTCTGGTGCTATGGAAACAAGAATGGCGCATTTTAGGAAGGGTAGCTACACTCTAGGACTAACACAATAGACCGAAGAGATTCCCTTTCTTTCGACGACCCAAGCCGAAACCACTCTAAAACAGTGACTCCACACTCCTACTTGAAATGGTCATACCTCGTTACCATGGTCACCGCCACAGCTCCAGACGAATGTCTGGCGGAGTTCTTATTTTAGACAAACTATAGCTACTCCTGAGTTCTTAATAGAAAAGAAATATTTTTAAGAAAGGTTAGCAAATTTATTAAAGAATCCTGTGTTGTTTCATTCTCCAATGTTTTATCGTTTTGTTCATATGCAATTTCAAAACCAAAACACTTAAACTAGGAAGTAGCTCTGGGTTCATTTTTCTCTTTTAAAATGACGATAAAACATTGCCGAGACATAAGACTGAAAATCGTCTTATCAGTCCATTTTTACACTGTAACATTTTTAATGGAAAACATATGCTTTCTCGATACATGTAATACTTTTCGGTAAAGTGGAACTTATTTGAAAAATGCCCGATGAGTAGCATTGTCTCCCCCAATGAAGAACCCTCATTTTATGAAAGAGAACACACTTTGCTATGCGAAGTAAATTACATATCATATACCTATTACATATAAATATTATTAAAAAAAACACTAATCCTGAAATCTTGTGCACCCTAAATAAATCCGGGGCTGGTATTCTGATCTCGGAATCCGCAGTTGATTTTAGCGTTTGCAAGTTGCACCAGGCTTTGGAAGCTGCACGTGTAATTCTACTTTCCCCGATTTTTGGTATTCCAATATATATTTTAATTGGACGTATGCGATCTCTTTAGGTGATGTGAAAACCAATGGTTATTGCTGCTATAGGGGAAGTTTGTGTGTGCAATGTTTTACTGATGAACTAGTAGCTGAGTATCCGTTCCTCGTACTGGGTAAAAAAAATATGTATATTGGTGAGGATGATATGAAGTTGAACATGAGTTGAAGTGATGACATGAGTTTTAACCCCTAGCGCCATCTGTACTTAGATTTACACGGTAAACCATCCATAACCAGTCGTTTTAGCGTCAACTAAAGAGACCGCATAAGTCTGATTGAAACTAGATTGGAGTACCAAGCATTGAGTTGCAGGCGAGGACAGTAGAATGTCAATTACAGCGCCTCCTGGTGAGGCTACGAAGCGACTGTCAATTTCGAGGTCAATACCAGCCCTGGAGAGTCCCAAACATGCAAGAATGGAAAAGCCTATCAATGTTATTATTAACCAAACGGGACGTTAGTTTTTTTTTTTTTTTTTTTTTNTTTTTTTTTTTTTTTTTTTTTTTTTTTTTTTTTTTTTTTTTTTTTTTTTTTTTGTCTGAATATCCATTGGGAAATGAAATGAAGAATGGGTAAACAAGGCGTCCGAAAACCTTGTCAAAACCTTTTCATCACTATATCCGGGGCAGAGTGTCTAAAGAGAAACTAACTATTAATAATTATATTTAGAACAGTGTTCCTTAACCTTTTTGATATAATGGACCCCTTTTGAAAATTTTTAAGAAGTTACGGACCACCCCCCTGTGAAAAAAATAATTGCAAAAAACGTCAATTATTAGAAAACATTTAATTTTATTATTTTAATAGTATACAAAATTTTTAAAATTAAAATTTTTAATGTGAAGGCTGCTGCTGCTTTTCCTTACGTAACAAATTGAATTCGGGGATGGTTTTCAACGAAGCAAACGGGCATATCATGTTCAACATTCAATCGATTTCGATGTTATGTTTTTATTGTCACAATTGTGGAAGATCCCGCTTCGCAAAGATACACTGTAGCAAACGGAATTATAGCTGCCATAACTCGCTTTACAAGCAATGGGTAGGCTTCCAAACGTTTTAAAAATTAGGAGTAGTCAGCGGACCCCTAAAATATAACTCATGGATCCCTTAGGGCAGGGTTTCTTAACCTGTGGTTCATGAACCCCTAAGGGGTCCATGAGTTATATTTTGGGGGTCCGCTGACTACTCCTAATTTTCAAAACGTTTGGAAGCCTACCCATTGCTTGTAAATCGAACAACGGCAGCTATAATTCCGTTTGCTACAGTGTATCTTTGCGAAGCGGAATTTTCAACACTTGTGACAATAAAAATATAACATCGAAATCGATTGAATGTTGGACATGATATTCACGTTGCTTTGTCGAAAACCATCCCCCAATTAAATTTATTAATTAAGGAAAAGCAGCAGCAACCTTCACATTAAAAATTTTAATTTTAAAAAGTTTGTATATTATTAAAATAATAAAATTAAATGTTTTCTAATAATTGATGCTTTTTGCAATTATTTTTTTTCACAGGGGGTGGTCCGTGACTTCTTAAAAATTTTTAAAAGGGGTCCATTATATCAAAAAGGTTAAGAAACACTGCCTTAGGGGTTCATGAACCACAGGTTAAGAAACCCTAATTTAGAATAATTATTTTTACCTAATCAACATTTTACATGCATACTTCTACGTTTTGTAAATCACTGTTCATTTAGTCCTTCAAGGCATACAAACAAATACCAGGCTAGGAAATGTCATCGTACGCCACTAGGAGTCCCTCCCTATTATGAACTGCTCCTTCGTGAGTTTCTGTACTGTTCATAATAGGGAAGCGCTAACTTCCGATGAAAGTTTTGATCATGGGTTCTTATTCAATTTTAACCCTTATTATGTACCCTATTTCCCCTTGAAATGCGCTGTAACAGTTAGGCGACGCCCTTATTACATATAATGTTTTTAAACGTATGCATGTCGACAAAGAATAGACTAAACGTTTCAATTTTTTTTTAAAAACTGTAGCTTTTGGTGAGAGAAACCGATAGCAGATTTGAAATATACAGATACGTGAAAATATTCATTAAAAAATTTCGCGCAACGAAAACAAAAAAAAAATTTTTTCCCTATTGTTATTTACCAAATTTTGATAATTCATTTTTTTTTCATTCAATTTCTCATTTTTTATTTTTTTTAAAAATATCCTCTAACATTGTAGGCTTTTATCATTTCATTCTTGCAAGCATCCTGTAAATGTGCGTCATTACAGACTGTATGCGATCACGGAATTCCATCCTGTATAGTATAGTAAAACAATTTGATTTAAGTCCAGTATAGTAAGAGATGACTACCTTCCTATTATTAAAAACTTAAAAAACTCTATTTTAGGTTAAATTTCAGTCCACCCCCCCCCCCCCAANAGGTTAAATTTCAGTCCCCCCCCCCCCCCAAATAATAATTTTTAATGGTGGCGTAACATTGCACCGTTTTGAAAAAGACAGCACTGTAATTTTTCTAAACGGCGGTAAATAAAGGGCTCGTTTTATAAGATTAGCAAATATAAGCGCTAGATAATTTGAAATCTTCCCAAAATTTGAAAGCAATAAATTTATGCAATTAGAAACTCAGTGCTGTACATTTGTCTACTGTCATTCACATACTTATATTTTTATTTATACCAATAAAAAGTGATTCGTTAAAAAATGCTCTTACCGCAAATTTTGTAAAAACAAATATTTTGCTCAAAAATAAAACAGACAAATGTAAAACTAAACAGAGGGATTGATCATAGAATGGTACCAGTATAATATTCACAGAAAAAAAATTTAATCAAAATTCTAGGGTAAAGCCATTTTTTTTACCATTTTAATTAGGCGACGACCTCGTACTTTACATATTTCTGCTGAGTTAAATCCAACATCAGTTTATTACGGAAAAATGATTCGAAACATATTTAAGTCCTTTTGGTCCTACCATACTCCGTTGCAAGTTAAGAAACGGCCATTTCAGTATAGAATTTAAGTAATCATCCACATAGTTCTGTTTTATTTCATTATCAAATTCAACAAACAGGCTTGCAAAACAATATAAAAGCTGTTAAAATTTAAACACGCTAGTCAGAAATTTAAATCGTGCTTATCTTTTACGATATATGCCATAGAATTATTTTAAAAAATATATATCTATAGTTTCGTAGTCTTACTGGAATCCTGACATATGTCGATAACGAAGGAGATCATTCGTTCTAGAAAAAGAAACAACTATATGACGTTGCAAGGTCATTGGATTGGATTAGTCCACTACAAATGACGCGTCTTATGCTGACCTGCTCTTAACAAATCAAATGCGAGATAAAGAATTTTTTTCTTTTGTTTTCCTGTAAAAGAAAATCGTCTGCAAGATACAATATTTACTATTTAAGAGTCTCTTTAAATGCGAATTGAAAGACGTATATTTGTGACGATTTTTAGATATCATTTTCATTCATTCTTAATACTTGTTAATTGATTATTGTTGTTAATAAGGAAGCAAGCAAAAAAAAGAGGCTATGCAACATCGTTTCCAGAATTAGCGATGTCGATATACATTCTCGCTGGGAGCTTGGCGCCCATATGGCGTGCATTTAGATGCCAACAGGCTCTCTCCGTAGGACTAAGTTTTTTTTTTTTCTTAACTTTCAACAAAGTATAACAGCGAACATTTTTCTCTCCAAAGTTTCCATATCAAAAATTACGACCACCAAAGAGAGACTGTTTCAGAAAAAAAAAACTATTTATGCCTCATGTGACTTTGCAGTTTCTCTTTACAATTTCCTTAAAGCGTCTCGTTTTAAACCTAAAAATAATCTATTTTTTTAAAAAAAAAATAAAGAGGAAAACAAGTACCATAGAAACTATTGTCATCCTCTTGAGTAGTGAAATACTAGAAACATGTATCTTCTATATATATATATATATATCTGTAAATAAGCGTCATATGTTTTCCATGAAATAGCTGCGCTCTATTCTTCATAAAATCGTGATAACATAAGATAATAAATAGATTATGAGATTATACATATTATATATACATAATATATATGTGTATATAAATATATATATGTCTAATGTATGTATATGTATATTACACATACAGTCCCTATAGTCTAATAATTTGTCTAAATTATTAGATGCAATATAAGATTCTATGCAAAATCGTAATTATCAGGTGATAGGGGAGAGTGGGGTCAATTGTAACATTTTTTACTTAACTATTTTTAACTAACAAAAAATCCATGTGGTTATCAGGAAAGTAC
>NC_092207.1:6602510-6611852 GCF_043381705.1 Parasteatoda tepidariorum | reverse complement strand
GGACTGTATATATATATATATATATATACATTATCAAATATATATAAAATAAAACGCGTGTATATATTTGCAAGAAATCACTATTTTGCCTATCTTTGTGATGATAAGCTATAATATTCCAATTTTTTTCTTCAAAATGGTTATAAACACGCATACTCCATAGAGTGACTGTATCTTTGCTTCTAAAAATAAAGTCTATTATTCATCTACTTGTGCGTATTCTTTATTTCATGGTATGACTGGTGTAAGGTTCGAAACATCCTGAATGACTTTTGACCCAATCATAAGATTTCCGCCTGCTAGGATTCATTCTTAATAGTTCGACGGAGCTCCTTCAAATAAGCTATATTTGGAGCAGACGATATTATTAAGTAACGAAATATGACGCAAAAATGCGCTTTTACTGAATAAACAAGTCCCGCAGTGGACTGATCGTTAAGACACGGTTCCCAGCAGATCACCGAAGTCAAGCATCACCTTCTACGGTCAGTGTGCGGGTGGTTGACCACTTGGATCAGTATTTTGATTCCTGGCACTCAAAATATATAAAGGTTAGGAAAAAAAATAAAAGTATGGCCCTAATAGTTTGGTGCGGTAAGCGGTCGAAAGATATACCCCCTTAATGTTAATTTTACTTTTTACATAGTATTTTAAAGTTTGACATTTCATTATTGTGTGCAAAATTTTGTGAAGAAATACGCAAAAAAATAACATTAAATTATCCAAACTTTCGACCGCTTTCTTGACTAAATTGTTGAGTCCTTGCTTCTCATGTTGCGACCACCCTTCTATATTTTCAGAATCAGGAATCGGAAATCCGTCGTAAAAAGGGTATGTTTATCCAGAGATAGAACATTTTTATGTTTGGTTTCGTTTCTTAAAATATCGTCTGCACCAAAGGATTAGCATATTTGAAGTCGTCATCTCGGGCCATTACGATTGAGTCATAGAACATGAAAATCCAATCATTAGATCAAAAATTACTGAAAAAAGCACGTTTTTTTTCTTTCGCATTGAACATATAAGTAATGTTTGTGACCAATGTTCAAAATTATAGGTTAATATTTCAGAAAAATATGGATGGTATTTTCAATAGAAATGTAAACAATAACAATCTCGAGCTTGGGACCTACTCTAGTTCCGGTTAAAAAGTTTGCAGCTGCTTACTACATGTTATTCTGATAGGCGATGTTTTCAAACGGATAATTTTGTTTTCAATAAAAGAAATAAACTAGATAATTTCTGAGCTCAAATCTGCCGTATTTCATAAGATATTAATGTTAGTATGAAATTCTGGGGAGTTTGGAGTGAAAATTTGTTTTAGTTATTTTGTTATTTATTATTAAAAAAGGTGACATGGTTGCTAGATTTTGAATAACTCGCTTTTTTGGCAGTCTTGATTTGGCCTCTTTCCATTTGTTTATTACTGTTTGTTCGTGTTGCAAGCTGTGCACCATCTTACGTTGGTGTTAACTCTTTTAGTATTGTAAACACAAGTATTGTTAGCATTGTAAACATGAGTAATAAGTAGAGCCCGGATTTTGATGACCTAAAAAATCTCAACTAATGCCCTTAAAAAGTGCAAAAAATGCCCTTAAAAAGGGCAAAAAATGCCCTTAAAAATCCAAAAATTGCGCAAAAAATGCCTTAAATAAAGTAAAAATATTGAATCAAAAAATGTTTTGCTCTTTAAAATTATTATGAATCTTTTAAAAAATATAAAGCAATGCAATACTTGTTCTACGTTCATTTAAGTTTGAAAAATTCGTTTTATATCCTAAAATAACAAAAAAAGGAAAATATATTGACACCAAAATATTTTTATTTTGTATAGAAACTTTAATGGATATAAAAACTTCCATCTCATAATATTACTAAATATCAGAATTACATTGGATTATTAAAACTTTTTTGATAATTTGAAATGTAAACGAGAGTCTCTTGTCTGAAAGTAAATTTTCATTCCTGCAGAAGCTTCTTTCAACGTCTACTGATGTTATAGGTGCGTACTTGAAAAAGACGGTCTCACTAACTGACAATTCTTCTTCAATTTGAAAAGATTTTGCTTCACCTGTTAATATTCTATAGATTTTCTTCATTGTTTGGAAGACAGTGCAATAATGAAAATTGATAAAAAATTGACAAAAAACTTTAAAAAATGCATTAAAATGCAAAATACGCCCCAAAATTTAAAGAAAAATGCTCCATAAATCTAAAAAAATGCTCTAAAAGACAAAAAATGTCCAAAAATGCAAAAAAATGCAAATGTCATCAAAATCCGGGCCTTAGTAATAAGTTATCAAATGCATTGTTTGCAAGAATCTCAAAACACAATGATGCCAAATGGCTTTAAAATACAACTGAAACAGTAACCCGGAAATTTAGGCAGTCCCGAGCTTGCAGCGCTCCCTAGTGTAGAAAACACCATCCATAGACCAATATACAGTGCTTGTACCAAATTTGGTTAATGTCACTTTTGAGAGGAAAAAAAAGTACTTTTATTCAAACGAGAAAAAAAGCAACCAAGTAATAAAAAAAAAAATTTAAAAGTCATTTCCTACTAAGATCAGCAAAAAAAAAATTTTTTATTTTATTTACTTTTTATTAAATAATTACAATTTTTTCCCATGTAAAACTAAAATTAATTAGATTTAATTAATGTTTAAAAAAAACGATTAACATAAACTGTCATCCATTACAAGTTAAAAAAAAATGTATTTGAACTTAAGTGAATGAATAAAAAGTATTTTATTAACGATTGAAAGTTTGAACAAGGTATGTGGGAGTGTGAACTAATAGTAGAAATTGTAAAATTACCCCGGCGTCATAAATGGTCTATAATTTTAATACTTGCTAGTGTATTAAAATATTGTCATAATAAATGTGACCTAGTTGGAGCATTATTAGTTAATGTGTGGGCACCATACCGGTCAGCACATTAATCAGTTAGCGATTTCATATAATAAGAATAAAAATATTTAAAAATAATAATAAAAAATTTTTATTGAAAAGAAGTTTAAAAAACATTTATTTCTTGACTTCCTCTTAATTAGTCTATAAATTACTATTCTTGGTGTGAAGCATCTATGGATATTGTAATAATGAATGCTAACACATTAGAATGTTATAGGCTTGGCCAAAGAATGGTTTGGCCTTGTTTTTTGTTCGCCAAGGTTATAGGTTAAATGTGTGGGAATCATACCGACTAACACTGAAGATAAAATCAGTAAGCAAACTGAAATAATTCGAATTATAAAATAGTTCGAATTATATTCTGTAATAAGAAATGTTAAAGATATTAATAAGAAATATTAAATATAATTATTATAAAAAAATTTTAAAGGTAATAATAAATGAAATAAAACATTCATATTTCTTAAAAAATATATTACTCCTTGACCACCTCCTAATTAATTACAATTCTCGGTAATTAGCAGCAATAAATGTGACCGAGTAAGGTTATTATAGATAAGAATATCTTACCGACCAAAACAAAAGATATAAGTCTAAAAATTAGCTAAAAATATGACTGTTAACGTTTTTTACGACAATTTCCTTCAAAGAAGTTGTTTTCAAAATATAATTATGAAAATCGCTTCTTTTCTATTTATCGGGTTGATGGTGGTCTATCGTCTTGGTAGTTGGATGGTTGAGGAAACCTTTTACCTACAATGGAAAAAAATATTCTTTGAAATGAGACAGGCTTTTCATCAACTGATGCTACCATCTAGTGACAAATAGGAGAACTAAAAGTTATTTCTAACGATCTTTTACCTCCTCTTTCTTTTCTTTTATGTCTCGATCATAGCTTGATGACCCCTTCGAGAAAACCATTTCGTTGACCTTTTAAAATTTCATAATTAAAAAATACACAGTATATGAACAAGTAATTTGAATTATAATATATAAACTCAGCTGATCGAAATCTTTTATTTTATTGCAGTGAGTTAAAAATACAAAAATTCCTGGAAGAAATCGATTTTAGACACTAGTGCTGTCATCTAGTGGAAATAAAAGCTACTAAACTTTTCTTTAACTCTAATGCCAAAAGTTTATTAAACATATTTTTCATACTTAACTTTTTTCATTATTCTGCATTAAGATAGGCCATAATAAATGAAAAATGATAAAGACAGCATTTTAATAATTTATGGTTATGAAATTTAACATGAAAAAACACCATGTCTTTTATCAATATCACAATTATTTTTTATAATAAAAATATCCATATCGTCATAAATATTTACGCTAGGTTTACGAAATGTTACGCAGTCATTAAAAATAACAACTTAAGTAAATGGTACAAGCTTATTCCTTGATTTTCTGGCATAGGGTGTTTAAAAATACTTTTCATTTTTCGTAATTTATTTTAGGGCTCCCACAACTCTGAAAGCTTTAAATCTTTTTGATATGTATTAAAAATCAAAACAAAATAGTTACAAAATAATAAAGTTACAAAATAATTCTTTAGGTATTTCCTGAGAAATTTTAAAAAAAGTACATATTGTGAGTATGTACATACACATATATGTATATATATATGCGTACATATATTATGCTTATATACATAGATATATGCGTATATATAAAAGTGTAAGTATGCACAGATTATGGGTAGCATAAAATGTTTTTAATTATCCTGATATCCCCCAAAACATTTTTGCTAAAAAAAATAAGTCTATGAACTTAATAAATTTTTTATTTCGTGAAGTTCCAATTTGTTTCAACGTTATTGCAATTTAAATTGTTGTTGTTGTTGTTTTTTTTTTTTTTTTTTTTTTTTTTTTTTTTTTTTTTTTTTTCCAGCAACTTTTCCACCCTTTTTTTCAATTTACATTTCGATACGTTGCGCAAAAATAAATCGACTTTGTATTGTAACATGAAATTTCGAATACATATAGAAAAATGTAAGGAATGCTATGAAATAAAATAATTAACTTATGTTAATTAGTTCCAGAATTATAAATTGTTTTACTCGCATTAAAAAATACTACGTGATTCAATTAGCAGTTCGCGTAGCTGAAATTACAAGGAAGTAAAAGCGTCATTCTCATTTATTTAACTTATAAAAGTTTATTTATTTATTATTATTTTTTTCATTCTTGTTTCAATTCGCTCGAACGTTTTACCACTTTATGCGCTTTTTCACCATTTCTTTAATTTCTTTTGAGTTGAATAATTCTCATTTATCTATTATTTTCTTTTTTTCTCACGAAATCTTCATTTTACATGCTCGCAACTTGACTTCATGTCAAAAGTTTTAAAAAAATATGAAAATTTTTAATAAAACACTGTAAGAGTCGGAGATTTGATGCTGCTAGATATTACGTTAATATTTTTAACGAAAATTTTAAAAATATAAACGGATTAAAAGAAATTGAAACAATTTCTAATTTTAACAGTTGTATGATGGAAAGATATATTTATAAATTTTTAACAAGTAAAATTAAATATTAACAAAATGTGCTTAAAGGAGTAACGAGTATTTTTAAAGCAAAATTAACCTTTTTTAATCAATTTTTACGAAGAAACAAAACTAAAATGAATGAAATATATGTACTACAGGAGTTGTTAAGCGAAGCGATAGTGCAATGAACCTTCTAGTAGTTAAAAAGAAGTGGCTGTTTTATTTTGGATTTCATTAAAAACTATAGTTATGTTGATTTCGTAAAAATGTAAGACGAATTGCGTGTAGATTCTATACTAAGATAAAGCATTGTTAATAATTATTTTATCTTAGACAGAATTTTTATCAGAAAATTAATCTTAATAGAATGCGTGTGCGCCAGATAGATAAAACAGCAAAAATAATATGCTTAGATAAAACAGAATTTTTTATCAGAAAATTAACCTTTTCAAAAGTATAAGTTAAATAACATCTTTGGGAATAGAATTAATTGACTAGACTTTTAATTTCACTTCATTTTTTAAACTACTTGATTTTTTTTAGAATTTGACTTTGTTTGGATTTGAAAGTAAAATATCATGTTTAAAACATTATCAGCGTAAAGAATTACTTATAAAAAATAAATCATTACAATTAATTAGTAAACATAATGGTTGTAGAATATTTCATTGTAAAACAATAATGATGCAATTTTAAATTTCAGGAAAGATAAATAATTGCGTTAAAGAAAGAGATATTGTTTAGTATTTTATCATCAAAAAATTAATAATGTGCTGATAATTAAAAAAATGATGAACAATTGCATCATTAATTTACCTTTAAACTGATTTTCGTGTTCCCAATCTTTCTTGTACTTTTGTACATACTTCTTTTTTTCTTTTTCCTTTGGCATTGTTTTTAAACCATGCACATCAAAAATTTTATATAATTTGAATTCAAATTCACCAAACGTACAGTATGAATGAGCTAAGTAATAACTTACTACATTCAACAAAGGGGTTAAGTTCTAAAATTAAATCTGAAACTTTTTGCTTTGGTTTAACATATTGATTATCATATTACCATCTTACACATTCAGTTATTAAATTTGACATTAGAACATAACCAAAATGAAACTAGTGAAATTCACAAATTACCCTAAAGCAAACCCCTAAAAACAAATTCCCCTAAAATACCCACTGAAGATAAAAAATCCCCCTAAATATAGAGGGAAAACCCCTAATCTGGCAACACTGCCCGCGGGCCAAGGGCTCGAAACCCTGCGAGGGTCGACATTCAAATTTTTTCGTTTTTTTTATATTATTTTTTTTAATATATTTTTTTGATAATATAACGTGAATCAAGTGTTCTGTATATTAAAAAAAAACTATTTTTTCTTTGGAAAATAGCGAATAATAGCTAATAAAAGGATAAATTTCGAATAATTTTTATTTATTTATTTATTTTAATTTATATTATTTTTTCAATATTTTAAGGCGAATAAAGTGTTCTATATGTGAAAAGAAATATTTGTCTTTGTAAAAGAGAGAATAATTTCTAAAAAAGGGACAAAAGTCATATCTGGAGGCACATACACATCACACCCCGTAACACCCTATAATATTAACCTATAATTTTCAAATTCCGCCCAAAATTAGAGTTTATTGTATCGAACAATTGTACCGAAGAATTTAGTTATAGACCAATTAGTGGGCCCACAATGAGCCAAAATAAGTTTTGTTTACTTACCGGGAGAAGGCGATTTAAGCTAAATATTCGCGGCGCAAGCATGGGAAGCATGGAAGCAGTTGGTAAAGCTGTGTGGCAAGTTAGATTTGTTGTCCCGGGGGCCATGGGTTCGAAACCCTGCGAGGGTCGACATTCAAATTTTTTTCTTTTTTCTATATTAATTTTTTTAGTATATTTTTTTGATATTTTAACGTGAATCAAGTGTTCTGTATATAAAAAAAAACTATTTTTTCTTTGGGAAATAGCGAATAATAGCTAATAAACGGATAAATTTCGGATAATTTTTATTTATTTATTTATTTTAATTTATATTATATTTTTTAACTTCCTTTCAATATTTTAAAGCGAATAAAGTGTTCTATATGTGAAAAGAAATATTTGTCTTTGTTAAAGAGCGAATAATGCCTGAAAAAGAGACTGATGTCATACCAGGAGGCACACACACATCCCAGCCCGTAACTCCCTATAATATTCACCTATAAATTTCAAACTCCGCCCAAAATTAGAATTTAATGTATGGAACAATTGTACCGAAGGATTTTTTTATATACTAATTTGTCGGCCCACAATCTGCTAAAATATGTTTTGTTTACTAACCGGGAGGAGGTGTTTTTAGCTAAATATTCTCGGGGTAGGCATGTGAATCATGGCGCAGTTGGTAAAGCTGTGTGGCAAGTTAGATTTGGTGTCCCGGGAGCAATGGGTTCGAAACCCAGCGATGGTCGACATTCGAATTTTTTCTTTTCCTTATTTTTTTTTAAATATATTTTTTGATATTTTAACCTGAATCAAGTGTTCTGTATATAAAAAAAAACTATTTTTTCATTGGGAAACAGCGAATAATAGCTAATAAACGTATAAATTTCGAATCATTTTTATTTATTTATTTATCTTAATTTATATTATTTTTTTAACTTCTTTTCAATATTTTAAAGCGAATAAAGTGTTCTATATGTGAAAAGAAATATTTTTCTTTGCTAAAGAGAGAATAATATCTGAAAAAGGGACAGAAATCATATCAGGAGGCACGCACACATCGCACCCCGTAACTCCCTATAATATAAACCTATAAATTTCAAACTCCGCCCAAAATTAGAATTTAATGTATTGAATAAATGTACTGAAGGATTTTTTTATATACCAATTAGTCGGTCCACAATCAGCCAAAATATGTTTTGTTTGCTAACCGGGAGGAGGTGTTTTTAGCTAAATATTCTCGGGGTAGGCATGTGAATCATGGCGCAGTTGGTAAAACTGTGTGGCAAGTTAGATTTGTTGTCCCGGGGGCCATGGGTTCGAAACCCTGCGAAGGTCGATATTCAAATTTTTTCTTTTCTTTATATTATTTCTTTAAATATATTTCGTGATATTTTAGCGTGAATCAAGTGTTCTGTATATAAAAAAAAACTATTTTTTCTTTGGGAAATTGCGAATAATAGCTGATAATCGGATAAATTTCGGATAATTTTTATTTATTTATTTATTTAAATTTATATTATTTTTTAAACTTCTTTTCAATATTTTAAAGCGAATAAAGTGTAATAATATAATTTAAAATAAACAAAAAAAAAAGAAAGAAAATTTATTGAAAAATTGTCCGTCCTTGGGATTCGCACCCAGGACCCCTCCCTCCAGCAACGAACTTGCTGGTCCGATGGCCTTCCTTCCTGTCCACGGTGATGCGTGAAGGCTACCGCAGTTTCACTTCAAAAGCTCTGTCCTCTCTTCTTCGTAATATACCTTGAGGGGCCTACTTTGACCCCCCTAATTGGCCTATAAAAATTCTCATCGGGGAATATTCAGGACCCTCCTATATATCGAAAAACACATTAAAAGAATATTATAATTTGAAATAAACAGAAAAAAAAAGAAAATTTTTAGAGAATTTTTCCGTCCCTGGGATTCGATCCCGGGGCCCCTCACTTCAGCAGCGAACTTGCTTGTCTGGTGGCCTACCATCCAGTCAACGGTGACACGTGAAGCCTACCGCAGTTTCACTTCGAAAGCTCTTCATCTTCGTAATATACCTTTAGGGGCCCACTTTGACCTAATTGGCCTATAAAAATTCTCTTCGGGGAATATTCAGGACCCGCCTGAATATCGAAAAACACATTAAAAAAATAATATAATTTAAAATAAACTTAAAATAAGAAAATTTTTTGAATTTTTTTTGTCTTAATCGAAGAGCAAACATACGGAATCTAATA
>NC_092207.1:6514187-6602010 GCF_043381705.1 Parasteatoda tepidariorum | reverse complement strand
ATTTTTTTGGTATATTTTTTTGATATTTTTACGTGAATCAAGTGTTCTGTATATAAAAAAAAACTATTTTTTCTTTGGGAAATAGCGAATAATAGCTAATAAACGGATAAATTTCGGATAATTTTTATTTACATATTTATTTTAATTTATATTATTTTTTAACTTCCTTTCAATATTTTAAAGCGAATAAAGTGTTCTATAAGTGAAAAAAAAATATTTGTCATTGTTAAAGAGCGAATAATGGCTGAAAAAGAGACTGAAGTCATATCAGAAGGCACGCACACATCACACCCCTTAACTCCCTATGGATGGTGTTTTCTACACTAGGGAGCGCTGCAAGCTCGGGACTGCCTAAATTTCCGGGTTACTGTTTTAGTTGTGTTTCAAAGCCATTTGGCATCATTGTGTTTTGAGATTCTTGCAAACAATGCATTTGATTACTTATTACTTATGTTTACAATGCTAACAATACTGTTTACAATACTAAAAGTGTTAACACTAACGTAATATGGTGCACAGTTTGCAACACGAATAAACAGTAATGAACAAATGGAAAGAGGTCAAATCAAGACTGCCAAAAAAGCGAGTTTTTCAAAATCTAGCAACCATGTCACCTTTTTTAATAATAAATAACAAAATAACTGAGACAAATTTTCACTCCAAACTCCCCAGAATTACATAATAACATTAATATCTTATGAAATACGGCTGATTTGAGCTCAGAAATTATCTAGTTTATTTCTTTTACCTAAAACAAAATTATCCGTTTGAAAACATCGCCTATCAGAATAACATGTAGTAAGCAGCTGCAAACTTTTTAACCGGAACTAGAGTAGAGCCCGAACTCGAGATTGTTATTGTTTACATTTCTATTGAAAACACCATCCATAATATTAACCTATAAATTTCAATCTCCGCCCAAAATTAGAGTTTAATATATCGAACAATTGTGACAAAGGATTTTTTATAGACTAATTAGTGGGCCCACAATGGGCTAAAATAAGTTTTGTTTACAAACCGGGAGAAGGTGTTTTAAGCTAAATATTCTCGGGGCAGGCATGTGAAGCATGGCACAGTTGGTAAAGCTGTGTGGCAAGTTAGATTTGCTGTCCCGGGGGCAGTGTTGCCAAGTGCTGATAACCGTTCACCCCCAGATGGCGTTGTAAAATCCCCTAAATTTTTTAAAAAAAACCCAAAATTCTAAACTTAATGTATAAGTATTAAAAAATAGTACAAAAGTTAAGTAATGTATATAAAACATTGGTTTAATACTTTTTAGTATTTTATAATTAACAAATTAATAATGTGCTGATAATTAAAAACAATGATGAACAATTGCACCATTAATTTACCTTTAAACTGCTTTTCGTGTTCCCAATCTTTCTTGTAGTTTTGTACATACTTCTTTTTTTCTTTATCCTTTGGCATTGTTTTTAAACCATGCACATCAAAAATTTTATATAATATGAATTCAAATTCTCCAAACGTACAGTATGATTGAGCTAGGTAATAACTTACTACATTCAACAAAGGGGTTAAGTTCTAAAATTAAATCTTAATCTTTTTGTTTTGGTTTAACATATTGATTTTCATATTACCATCTCACACATTCAGTTTTAAAACTTGATATTTGAGCGTAACCAAAATGAAACTAGTAAAATTCACAAATAACCCTAAAACAAACCCCTAAAAACAAATTCCCCTAAAATACCCATTGAAGATTAAAAAAAATCTCCCTAAATTTAGGGGGGGAACCCCTAATCTGGCAACACTGCTCCTGTATCTGAATAATGCATTTGGCACACATCCTGTTTTCTGCCGACCGCGATCAAAGGAGCGTGAATTGCATGCAGTGAGAACGGGGTCTTTAAAATACATCAATGCCCACGTATAACTTTCTATATACATTTAAATTGGTGGCAACAATTTTCGTTCTATTTGTATTTATATTTTCGTTGTTTAAAAAAGGAATTTCGCGCGCGATTTCTTGTAATTGTTTATAAAAAAAAATTCCTTTTATAATGAAGAACCTTTATTATTTATTATATGATATTTAATTTTATTTTGAAAAATCTTTTAAGTTTCTGGAAGACCTAGCTGATTTTTTTATTTTTGAAGGTTTAAAAGAAGTCAAGTAATGATCATTTCTGAAAAAATGATTAACTATCAAAATTATATTTATTCTGTTACTTTACTTTTTCCTATTACAATTGTTTATCCGGTCTCTCTGTCGCATCAATGATAATTGTGATCTTTTATATGATTTAAATCGTTAGAGGCCAATGACGTCTCTTAATGAATTCTGACCTATATACAATGTACATTTAATAAGAAATTTGTTATATTATGATCTTTTATAAAGCTGAATAATTTACTATTATCATGTCGCTGACCTATTAGTCTTACAATTTTAAGTGATAATTGAACAATTTTGAGTGATGTAAAAGTTCATTGCTCCCTGCAATACGCGAAACCAACAATTGATTCAACTTTATTCATTTATTACAGATAGAAACTTCTTGATTTTTAATACATGCTTAGTTTATAAATCTTACAGCGTTTGGAGGCGTGAAGTTTTAAACTGATTATTAAGCAATCTAAGCCAAATTTCATATCCATTGAATTAAAGTACTTAGCATTTTTAATTTGTAATGATTGAGGCCTTGAATAAACAGTAAGTACCCATAATTTTAAATAGGTAAACATATTAATTACCTTTTATGTATAGTTAATGTTCATGGTAATTTAAAATTTCGAAGGATCACTTATTTATAAATGATGTCTTCAAACAATTTACAAATAAACTATTTTCCCCTTAGTGATTTAAGTTTTAGAGTATTTCTATGTTTGTGTTGATTGCAATCGTCAAAACGCCACTTGTGTTTTTTTACTTGCAAATCAAATTATAATTCCATAGAAAAATAATATGTCATCACAAAGTTCTTTTGCAGTTGTAAGTAAAATTTGTACAGAATTACGAGCAGGGCTCACATTAAGGACTTCAAATTAGCAGCCACTAAGTTAGCCAGATTTCGAAAGTCTTATCCCTAAGCAAATCTTAATTATTTTTGATTAATTTTTTCCCCATGGAAATCTGCAAATCAAAATACAAATTTACTTTATTTTGTAGTAATCTATGAAATGCAAATCCAAATCAAGAGTCATTTTATAGTAGGGGAAGAGTAACCGAGTAATCAATAGGGAAAAAGGATGGAAAATTTAATGTTTTATTGTCTTTGAGGAAAAGAAATAAAAATAGGATTGGGTTGATTTTTGATAAAGTCTTACAACTGAGCAGTAATAAAATTATAAACCTGAAACAACTTTTGATATTATTTTTAGATTTTGACTTTCTTTTTAATATATTTCATTTTAAATAAAACATTTCTTTTAAGTCTTTTATTTTTTTAATCAAAGAAGTTATACTGTCACGATTGTAATCATTCGGTAGAAAAAAGATGGTGGTTAGAAGATAAGTTATTTGAGTAATTTAATTCTGTTTTGTTGGTTTTTATACTAATCACGAATATTTTTTTTATGGAAATTTTGACCGGGAATCTTAGCACATTCTTTGCTAGCCGCATGGAAGTCTCGTTGAAAAGTAGTTATCGACAAAGATAAAGTCAAAGTTAAAATTTCTTATTTTATTACCCATTTTAATTTTTATATTTTACAATGAGATTATTTTAATAAACGATATGTTATTTTTATGAGAAAGCATAATTTCTGCGAAAGTAATTGTAATATACATCTAACCACCCCTTGTGATGTATTTCACGGAATGATTAGTCTGTCAATGTATTTTACGCGAATTTCTGTAATCGAATAAAAAAGACAAGGTTTGTTCGGAAAAATTCACGTTCATGTATTTTCAGGATCGAGGTTATATTTTTCTTTTTGATTGAAAAAATCGTTTGCCTATACTTTCAAGAAAACTCAATTTGATGTGCCAAACTACTTACGATTTTATCGCATTTGGCAAGGGGGCTTAAGCAAGCTTGACACGAGCCCTGAATGAGTTTCTTTAAAAATGTGCATTTTTTAATAGTTGCTGCTCACAACATAGTGTTAGATGAAATTTGTCATTCTTAATTCTATTAAAATTCTCTTTTCTAAAAAATTCCATGGCTTCTTTGTAGGCACTTTGCACTGATTTATTTTCAAGACTTTGTTTAAAAAGAAAGGTTTTCATTATTGTTTTTTTATATTATATAATTCTTTTTTAGAATGCCTGTTAAAACTGTAGAGGAATCCAAAGTTGATGTGGAAAACATAAATGAACAGAAGATTGTTGAATTGGCGTTTAAAAACGTAAGCTTGTTTCTTTGTAGTTTCTGTATGAAAAGCATACTCCTGATTATCTGTTATGAGATTTCATTTGATACGTAAGAAAAATTTACCAAAACACGCTTGCACAATCATGAATTGTATCTTTGTTTCTGGCACATATAATAATAATAACAAAAACTAAACTCTAATTTTAATATTATTGTGGGCTTGTTTTTAACTTGTATAAAATATAAATTTTGAAATAAAAAATCTAAATGGGGTATGTTTACTCATATTCATAGGGAGATTATATTATTCATAGGGAGAGGATACAATTTTTTATTCAGCTGGGTAATCAGTTGTATGGACTAAATTCTATTTTTTAGTTTTTCTGTATGAGTAACTTCTTATAAATTTTTCTTTTCGATTGTTTGATGATGTTACACATCATTCAGATAATTCTGTGGCAGAATTTTTTTGGGCTTTCTGCGACCTACCTCTAATTCTAATATCTTTCTGCAAGATACTTGTAAAAATAACAAATATACATGTTACTAAATTAAAGTAACAAAAGCATCAACTTCTCAGATCAAATAAAATAATTTTTTAATTAAGTATGTAATATTTTTTTATTCTAATATTATAGGCTATATTCTCCCATTTTGTAGGGGGAAAACACACAAATTATTTCCTTTTTCACATTTTGTAAATCATCATCTCATTAAAAAGAAAATATATATATTTTTTTTTAAATCATGAAATCCGTAGCAGTAAATTGGACTCTTCAAAAAAGGGTTACTAGATGCGCGTTTTCATTTCGAGATTCAGTTGTTGTAATAAATAATATCATATTAAAAATATCTGATTTTAAACTATGTTGAAATCAATAGTAATTAACTGCATTTAAAAAAAATTATAACATGAAATTTTCTGCAGAAAAGAAGACCAAATTTTTTACTTCATTAATCTTTATTTCTCATTGTTCTCAAATGAGAATAGAAAAAGCATTTTTTCCACTTGTATGTGCGAGAAAGGCATCTTTTGAATATAATTCTGAAGTGATGATAAAATCTTTCTGCAAGAACGTTCTGCGACAATGTCACTGTGTTACCACGATACTGTCACAAGGATTAAATACATAACTGTTAACTGTTATGTAATTCTGATTCTTGTGAACTGTTGCAATATATCTTTCATAAAACTTAACTTGACATTTTTTATCATGTATCATTCTCAAAGTTTGCATGTTTATATTTTACATTACGGTTACAGTTTAAGTAGTCTAATACATTTTAACATTAAATTTTGAGCTCCTTTATGTCATAAATTTACGTTCTTTTATATTAAACTGATGGTTATGATCTATTATTTATTGTAGAGAAAGATAGTCTGTTTATTAATTTTTCCTAGGAATTACTTATATCAAGCTATACTACTATAGCTTGAAAATCAAGCTATACTCTATAAACTCTTTTTTAATAAATCTAGTATAATTTAAATGCATAATTTACTTTTGTTTATATATATTTTAATTCTTAATTAACAGATGTATTTAAATTCAATTTATTTATTGTTATTCTATTAAAAATGTAGTTAAAATTTGTTACATTATTACAATGTATCACATGTCCAATATTGCAAAAATATTTTATAGTAGTTAATGCAGTGATTCTCAACCACTGTGCCGCGGCACTTTTGTATGCCGCCAACTATTAGAAATGATACAATAAAAATTATAATGCTTTTTTTATTATGAGTAAAGTTTAAATTAAAGAAAAGTGTATATATATACTTTTTTATAATTTTTTCACGCTTTAACCACGTGAACATCTTTGTCGGCGATTGTCTTGTCTCTGACAATTTTAAAATAAGATGGAAGTATATAAATTGTATATGACACACAATTTTAAAAAATAGTGTAAGAGCTAATCATTAAAGTAAGTTATGCAATTAACTATGTGGGGCCCTTCATGGACACACTGAGTCCTCAAGATATTGGGTAGCAAGGAAACTTTTAAGGCAATGACTTCGGTCTTCTTTCTTTGTTATCCTACGTACATTTGTTTCTCGTTATTTATTTCATCTTTCTATTTGTACCTTTTGCCTTGCCATTAGTAATAAAATAAAAAAGTTATGCAATTAATAAACAAATTAACAAAGGATAACTAAAAAACAAATATATAAAAAGCAAATTAACAAAGGATAACTAACAAAAATTAAGCTAACAATTAATAATTAGCAAAAAAACTAGTTAACAAGAAATCACAAAAAAATAACAGTTAATGTAAAAAAAAACTAACAGTTAATAACTATAGAAAACAAGCTAACAATTAATAACTAGCAAAAAACTAAGTAACTGTTACTAACTAATAAAAAATTAGTCGAAAGAAATAATTAATCCCTTAATAAATGTGCTTTTGTAGTACATATTATTTTATTTCACATTCAAAATTATTATCACAAACTACTTAACACAGTGTAAAATGGGTAATTAACCAACTTTTAATCTAATTTTTTTCATTGTGTGCCGTCAAATTTTGAAATCGTTAAAAGTGTGCCGCAACAAAAAAAAGGTTGAGAATCACTGAGTTAATGTGTCGAAAACAATCACTACCTACTGCAAGTTATATTGCAGGACTTTGATTTAAAAGACGTTTTCATGTCTTTAAATTGCAGAAGTTTTAATTTCTTAAAATAAAACCTTGGCTTTGCAAGAATGTTGTAAATAATTTTAGTTTTTATTTACAAACATCTTTTACTGCAAAAAAGAAATTCAGGTTGTCTACTGATCAAGAAAATCACAGATTTGAAAAAAAGGTTGCGAAAGTTCTGAAAACGTCAGGACTTTTCAAACGAAGGAACTCATTTTTTCTTTTCAAGCGCTGCCAAAAATGTCTTGATAATATTGCTGTGTGCCGTAATAGCATTACATTAATAATATTTGAATATGAAAATGGCCAAAAACCGAAAAATAACTGCGAAGAAAAAAAAGCAATCTGAACAGAATGTAAATTTATGATGGAATCTTAACAAACTGAGTAGTTAAAAGTAATACCCCGGAATTCAAATTCACATGTTGTAATAACATCGTATTAAAAACATCAACATTTGAAAGCTCTGTGAAAATGGCCAAAAAATGATAAACAATGTGAATGTACGATGGAGTTGTTAGAAACTGCGCTTGTCAGAAAGTGATGACTCAAATTTGATAATTTTAGCACATCGTATCAAAAATATCTCAATATTTTATTTATTTATTTATTTTTCTTAAGAAAAGAAGAAAACACTTGGAAAAAGCTAAAAAGAATTATATATAACCATTGGTTAGGTCTGCAAACAACCTCGATTTATTTATCTTTTCTTATTTAATCTTTTTTTTTTATAGTGGTTACCAAAAAAAATATGACCAACTTTTTTTTACTAACTTTAATCTGGCAACATTGATTTAAACCCCATTAAAAATGGAGAAATTCCTTCTGTTGTTATAGGCAGGGTATCTGCGTGCCTGAAAAGTCATGGATTTTGTTATTGAACAAAATTTGTCATGAAATGTCATGATTTTTACTATTTTTTTTTTAAAAAAAATCATGAAATGTCATGCGCTTAGGTTGCCAAAAAATCTAATTTTTAAAATGGAATTTTTCCCCCTTCCCAATTTTACAGTGTTCCGAGGCTCCAAATATCTAAATTTGTATCAAAATCCCCACTCATAGCCACATTCTATTGAAATATAAAATGTTTTTATCCTGTTCTTTAAAAATTATGGTGTTCTTTCAAAAAATGAAAAAAAGAACATTTTTGGGACAAATTAACTTTTAATCTTCTGTGATTTCAGAATTTTTTTTATTTTTTTATTATTATTTTTTTTTTATATATATAAATTTAAAATTCTAGTCTAGGCTTTTTATATTACACTTACTTTAAAGAAGAAATAAAGCAGCTTTAAATAACTACATATATCTGACAGTATTTAGTTATTTGCTTTCATATTTTTTTCCCAGCTATTTTATTGCTTCAACTCTTTCGTTGTTCTGTTTTAAGTAAATAAATATGAAGATGCAGAGTTTTGGTTATACTTATCATTTCAATTAATGTTATTATAATGCTTTTTTAAATTTATTGTTGTGTTTTTCTGGAGATAATAGTAACTTTGGTAAGTTGTGAAAAGTTTTTTGAATTATTCATGGAAAGTCATGGATTTGAAAATCTAAAATGTAGCAGATACCCTGTATATTATATAAACCCTTCTTTCATAGAGATGTCTTCTCTTATTGTAGAAATCAAAGAAATCTCCCTTCACCTTCAAAGATATGTTGATGCAATTAAGTGATGAAGAAGTTGATAAAATGTGGGAGCAGTTCTGTCAAATAATTATGAAACAATATGAAAGTATTTTGAAGAATGACAACGAATCTCCTAAGAAGGTAACAATATGCTTTTTGCTGGATTTACGTCTCTTGATTTTTAAAAAAAAGCATTCTAATTGTTTTATTTTTCAAAAAATAGTCATTGATATAAGTCTAAAATATTTTTAAATAATATTTATGTATTTTCATATTTTATTATGTATATGTTACCGGTAAAGTTTGAAATCCGGCATTCTATAGAATGTCTAGGCATTGTATATAATGCCTAAAACTTGATGCAGTAGGTTAATTTCTTATTTTTTATATGAAAATTTTGTTTCCCTTAATAAGAAAGATATAAGTTATGTTTTTACAACTTTCATTTTTCTCTGCACATTTTGAATAACGTTTCTATTTTTGAGAAATGCACATCATTTACATACTAACCTCATCGGGACAATTTTTTTTTTCATTCTTTGTCTAAATAGCATTTGTCTATAAAATGCTTAAGTATTATATACAATGCCTTGGGAAAGTATGTAATACTTCTCATATTTCATGCCTTTCCTTAAAACAGGCGGCATTATACACAATGCCTAGACATTCTATAGAATGCAGCGTTTCATACTTTGCCGGTAACATATACATCTTTTTCTCTTATATATCTGGGCAATTCTGTTGTAAGAGTCAAACAGTTATAGCTAAAATAAAAAAGATTATTCTAACTATGTATAAAAATCTAATAATGGTGTCACAGTTTTCTCTTAATGTCGGTACATTTTTCTTCCCAGAAAATTACGTAGTAGGATCCAGTTTGTCTGCAATTATTTTACATATTTTTTTAAACGTCATCAGCATAAAATTAACATAAAGGTATTGTTTTCCTGTAAAGTATTTTGTTTTTGTAAGCTTTAAAATTGCTTATTACTTAAAAATACATATTGCACCTCATCGGTTTTTCTCAGTTTAAAAAAAAAGAAATGAAAGAATGCATCATTAATGCTCATGCTCATTTATAATGAAATAATGCTCTCTTTTTTTCTGTATTATTTACAGTTTTTTTTTTTTTTTTTTTTTTTTTTTTTTTTGAAAATTGAGAATAAATACAAATACGGAGCTATAAAACATCTTCTCCACAAAATTGAAAGAAAAAAAAAGGGATGAAAAAATTTCATCATGAGTTACCTAAAAACATTAATTAACCCCTATGAATTTAGAATTTTATTTTTAGAAAACTATCTATTATTTTTTTAAAATAAAACTATGCTTACATGTATTTTGTACAGTTTGTTATGTCACAGTACTCATTGTTATTATGTCACCTACATTTTTTTTTTCTTTTGCTAGTTATATCAAGAGATCAGCCAAGTTATTCAAGCTGTTATAGATACTGCTCATGTAATGCTGGCAGAAAATATACCTATACCAAAGGAATTTCTTCATTTAGTTGTATTTTTGAATGGTATTTATTTAAAAAATAATCTTTAATTTAAAATATGTACTATGTTATATGTAGCAAATTTTCAAAAGTTTATATACTCACAAGAAGCACAATACTTCAAAAAAGTTTTTACAGGGTACCTGGAAAGTCATGGATTTCGATACTGAACAAAATTTGTCATGATTTTAACTATTGTTTAAAAAAAATAATGGAAAGTCATGGATTTAGGTCACCAAATTTCACCCCCCCCCCAAATTTCTTGCTCCAAATATCTGAATTTGCAACAAAATCCCCACTCACAATCATATTTTATTAAAATATAAAATGCTTTTATTGTGTTCTTTAGAAATTATGGTGTTTTTTCAAAAAATAAACGAAAGAATATTTCTAGAGCGAAATATCTTTTAAACTTCTTTGATTTAAACTTTTTTTTTTATCTATTTATAACTCTAGCTGAAGCAAGCCAGTCATTGGCAAATTTTTTTGTAATTCCGAAATGAAAACAGAAAATTCAGGAGTATTTCTTTTCTTTCCGATGAAGAGGAAAAGTATCTTTATAATATAATTCTGCAAAGAAAAGAAAAAAAGCTATTCGCTTTTGTATTTTTTTTTCAACTATTTTTTTATTGCTTCAACCTTTTCTTTACTTAATTTTTTGGATTTAAAATCTATAAATATGAAGATGCAGGTTATAATAATTTTGGTTCTACCTATCATTTCAATTAATGTTGTTATAATGCTTTTTTTACTTTTGTTGTGTTTTTGTCAGAGAAAATAGTAACTTCGTTAAATCATGAAAAATTCTTGGAATTAATCATGGAAAGTCAATGAATTTGAAAATCTAAACTGAAGCAGATACTCTTTTCAAAAGTTTTTATTTTGTTTACTATTTCCACTAATTTTAAACATTATATTTTGCATTATTTTAAGTGTAAAAAACTAGATGTGTAGCTAATTATTAATGCATTTTCTTTCCCGAAGGAATACAGATCTTAAAATGTTTATTACACTTTTACATGAAATTTTTGTGATGTAAGAGTATTTGTTTATTTTTTGTATTAGTAATATATATCAAATTTATCCTCCTGGTGTCAATTTATAAAACAGTAAGATATGTTTAGAAACTCTTTACAAAAATGCAGTCCTCAAAAAAGGACTTTTCCCAAAATTCCTAACTAAATAAATAAAACAAACAATTAGTAGAAGTAGCTGTGGAAAAATAAATTTTAATATTTTCAGTAATAATAATAAGTTCTGAAAATTATGTTGATGTTTCTTTACTTTATTTTGCCACCTTTTTTAATAGAGCATTCATTTTTTTGGAAAAAAGGGAAGAATTTATATTGACCACTGCTCTCAAGTATTTTAATGTCTAGTTCCACCCAAAAGCACAAAGTTCAAAATGCTCTTTGTTCCTAAATTAGTGTGCAAAAGTAATTTTTTAAAAAAGTTAAACAAGTTTGAAATAATAGTCAGATGTTTATTCAAGTAATTTTTAAAAAAAATCGTTACTATTTGACTACAGTTATTTACATAATCACTTAACAGATTTTCACACAGTATATTTCCTATTTACAAAAATTATGTCGTTTATTTGACAACTGTAAACTCTTTTTAATCCTGTGTTGAAGTACAAAAACAACATCAGGGGTCTGTTTAGAAGAAATTTGGGTCCGTTAACGAACCCTTCACAAAATATTTTAGCTTAAAACCGGACCCTTCACAAAATTATTTATCTTTTAATCAGACCCTTCACGAATTTGTTTATCTTCATTATTGTTTTGTTAATCGAATAAACCCTTCCCAGGAAGGGGGGGGAAGACAGATGTAAATGGACTAAATTTTGTCTTCTGCAGACGGTTCTTCCTTTATTTGTCCGAAATGAATATTCTGTGTTCAGCAGTATAGGCTAAATACCAAATACAGTAGGAAACCGATTATCCGGAACGATCGGGACCATCGCTATTCCGGATAACTGATTTTTCCGGTTTTCTGAATAGCTGCAAAAAGCCGTTTTTTTTTATTGCTAACCCAACTAAAGAAAAAAATATTTGAATATAATCTTAAAGCGAAGAAAAAGCGATGAAGTAATACACTAATGATTATTTCCAAAATGATGGTAAGGTAAACATCGTTCAAAAAAGAAGGAAAAATTCTAAAATCTTATGAGGAAAAAAAATTTTTTTTTTAAAAATGGCGGGAAAATTTACCGAATTTCGTTCCGGTTTTTTGGTTTTCCGGTTTTCTGATTTCCGGATAACGGGTTCTATACTGTATTTATGTGTTGCATCTCTAATTTAGTAGCTGCAATTGCTGTTTATTTTTTAAAATTTAATTTTTTTAATTATAATTTTACAGTGTTGAGCATAATCTTGTATGTCTTTACAATTTAAAAACTCGTTGAAAAAGTTTTATTTACAATAACGGACCCTATTTGCAAAAATTCACAAAAGCCCTTTCCAGGACCCTGGTTGAAAGAATGTGATTTAAAGTTTTTTTTCTATTCACAAATTACGAGTAATTTTTTCACAATTTTGCAAAAACGGACCTTTCACAAAGTGTCTGGACAGACCCCTGAACATGAAAATCAATTCATAAAACAGGTAATTCAACAGTTGATTCTCTCGAGTTTATTGCACTTCAGAATGAACTAATTTCATTTTCTTTTAATATTGCTATTATGTTGTTAAAACTACTTCAGTGAATGAATGAATGTTATGTTATTTCAGGAATCCTACTGAGCATTCCCAGTCACCTGGAAAGCTTGAAAAATAATATATCCTATCTCTGTGAAAGAATGTATTCTATGAACTACATCGACAAGAGTGAGATTCTTGTTTCAAACTCACTCATATATTTGCTCAGGCGATCTACAAGTCCTAAAGCAGCAGTATGTTTGTTTGTTTTTTGCATATATTCTACATACTCCTGTGGCAGAATTTTTTTGAGCTATCTGCGACAAAAATCTCTATCACTAATATCTTTCTGCAAGATACTTTGAATAATGTTACATATATGTTACATATTTAAAATAACAAAAGCAATGTGCTTACAAAAAAAAACTACATGATTTTTTTAATAAAACATGTAATAATTTTTTATTCTAATATTATGGGTGATATTCTCTATTTCGTAGGGGGAGGCACACAAATTATTTTCTTCGCATTTTGTAAATAATAATGCCAATAAAAAATATCATGAAAGACGTAGTAGTAATTGCTGAAAAAAAGATCGGTAACAAAATTACACGAATCGGGCTCCTCAAATGCATGTTTCCTTTTGAGATTATGTTGCTTTAATAAATAGTAATATAGCATAAGAAATATCGGATTTAAGAACTATGGAGAAATCAATAGCAATATCCACCAAAAATTCGATATTAGTAAATGCTGAAATGGACGATTCGAATTTTCCATACTGTTTTAAATATACTGGGATATTTAAAATTCGCGTGAAAATAAATATTTGCTGAAAATACAATCGAAACATTGCATCGATTTGCTATTCTTTCATCATAAATTGAGCGTGTCAAAGAGTGATTACCTAAATGCATGACTCAAATATTATATGTAAATTTCTGTAGAAAATAAATATTTGTTATTTTTAAAAGAAAAATCTTTTTGCAAGAACTCCATACCGTTCTGCGACAATGCCGCCATGTTGCTACGATTCTGCTACGGGTTGTTTTTGTTTCATTTATATTTACTCTCTGTAAGAGCATTATATATTTTTGAAAATCTTTATTTTGCAATGTTTAGAAAAAGGATGTTAAAAGAATCTATCCTCTGCGTTCACTTATTCCAAAGATTCTCTCCATGGAAACTGTTGATTCAAATGAAGTTTGGGAACTGCTCAAGAAATGTGCTTCATCTCAACTATATCCATCATCCGCCCATGAAGTAATAATTTATTCTATTTTTTTTTTTTTAATTACCTGTTTTTATAAGACTTATCTATTTTAATAATTTTTTTTTTACTACTGACTGCAAACTATCTTATAATTTTCTCAGATTTATATTTCTATTTCTCAGGTTTATATTTATTGCTCAGATATTTCTTTTTCTACTCATATGATCTATTATAATATATTTTTTAGATCAAATATGGAAATGAAGCAATCTGCAATCAAATATTTTTTCTTTTCAGTTTTTTGAATGCGATTTTCAGTACATCAATAATGTTGCCACTGCACTTAAAAACGCAAAAGAAAAGTTATGTAAACAAAGGTTGATCCAGATTTAATTTTTTAAGGCCAATTTTTGTTTTAAAAAATATATTTTTGTGAAAAATAGAGATATTTTTTGTGGAAATTTCTTAATGAGAAACATTCAGTTTTATCAATCAGTACAGGGTGTGTAGCGTTTTTAAAAAGTGCTTAAAGGTGCTTATTTTCGACTTTCGTTTTTTAAAAGCCCTTAAAGGTACCTTTTTCATTGGTTGTTTTTTAAAAGTGCTTAATTTTCCTTTTCCAAAGTGAAATTTTTTTCTTTACCCCATCAATTTTTGACTCTAATTATGCAAAAAGCATGGTTTTCGCAATGTTCTATTCAATGTTTTTATAAATCATTCAACCACAATCTATTTCGACATACCATCGGTCTGTAGCGTCTGAAAGTGCCAATCGTTTTATCAAATACTTGCGAATTCGAATACTGAGCTGGATTTGGTGGGGAGGATTCATGCATTTTGCAAGAGAGATAATCTTTTTAAATAATAGTTAAATTAATTATTTATAATTTTGAATAAAAAATTTTTTACATAATTGTGTAAAGTAATTATAAATTTAAAAAATTGAATGATTCACTCAATATTGAATGTATTTAAAATTGTGCATAAATTGTTTTTATGGTGGCTAATATAATCACGAAAAGAATTCTTTGCCAGAAACTAGTTATTTTATTATGATCATGTAACTATTTTGCATTTTCTTAACATATATATGTGAAGACAACATTGTAAAGGGAAAAAAATTATTAGTGCACATATCCTAATTATAATATTTTTTTAAAGTGCTTAAAAATATTTTTTAAGTGCTTAAAAGGTGCTTATTTTTTGTTGCAAAACTTGACAATAGATTTTTTATTTAGATTTTTTGTAAATATGCATGTGTTTTTCCAATTTTTTTTCTTTGCTTCCTACCTTTTTAGATGATGTTATTACGACATGTGAATTTTGAATTCAAGTTATTACTTTCTAATATGTTCGGTTCATGAATCATGATGATTCTATTGTAAATTCATGTCGCTTAATATAGTTTTTTCAGAAATTATTTATCATTTTTGTGGCCCTTTTTGCATGATTTTTTATATTCCAATGTTTTTATATTATATTTTATTTTCCAGTATTTTTATTTAATATTTTTATACCACAACCTTGAATTGAGTGCAGAATAAAATCTATTTTTAGGGATTCCCTCTAAATCTGCCAAACACGTAAGAATAGAATTTGAAAACCGTTATATGGTTGCTGATGTTTTGATTTCATTAAAATTCGTTATTATTTCTTACACTTTTTTTCCACCAAAACATTTGAATGCGTAAGGCTGAGAAAAAGGGCCTTGTCGTTTAATTTAATCGGTTAATAGCCAGTACATGGGTTCCTTAACTTTTCTAACACACTCAAGATACTCCCCTTTTTCATTGTTTGTTGGGAAGGTTGTAGGGGTGGGGTAACCACACTCTCCAGGCCATTTTCTAAATTTATCAATTTAAATTTACTTCAAGTACTAAAAATTTCTGGATAACCTACTAAAAATTTCCAGAATGAGATTTTCATCTAGAACCAGACCATAGAAATTGATAGTTTGCACTACATTTCTTCTTTTTTTTCCCTTTTTTTTTAAGTTTGGTTTGTTTATTTTACTATTACATCTTATATGTCACCTTATTTGAATTTAAAGGATCTACCAGATCATGACATATGTTAAGTCTGTAATTTTTGCAAGATAACACTGAAATATTACATAGAGAAATTTAGTTGGCAGAATTTTTTTTCTGTGTAGAATCAGCCAATAGCTTCTGTAAAGTTTCAATTGAAAGTAAATGAGAAAATAAACAGGGTGCATAGTGTTTTTAAAAAGTGTTCGAAGGTGCTTATTTTTAATTTACGTTTTCTAAAAGCACTTAAAGGTACTTTTTTATTGGAGGTTTCTAAAAAGTGCTTCATTTTCTATCTTTCAAGCTGAAATTTTTTTTCTTTGCCACATCGATTGTCATCATAACTTTGAAACAAAGCATGATTTTCAGTATTTTCTTTGCACTATTAATCAGAAACTAGTTATTTTATCATGATTATGTTAAGTCTCTAAAAATGTTTTTGCATTTTGTTGATTTTTATGTTTATAAATTAAGAACATTAACTATAGAAGGACAAAATTTTTATTGCTGCACATATTTTAATTATGATTTTTTTTATTTTATTGGAAAGTGATTAAAAATATTTTTTGAAGGCTTAAAAGGAGCTTATTTTTTGTTGAAAAATCTGGCTAAGCACCCTAATAAAGTTTAAATTCTTTGTTTCCTTCCTGGTTACCTACTTTTAAAATTCATTTTTTGTTATTCACCATTATAGTTTTCTAAAATCATTGCATAGGTACTTTAGGTATCCAATTTTGGAAGAGAGCAAAATTAAAATTGTTGTCTGTAAAAAATTTCTGCTTTTAAGTAATGAGTATGAAATTGTATATTTTATAGGGACAAAAGATCCTTTCTTTAGCTCTAACTCTTGATGTTGATCACATAGCAGACATTCATAATGCAATAAAGAAAAGGCTGTCTTCCTGCTCACTGTAAGTATAGCTATTTAACATGCTATTATTGATTTCTTTTAAAAAAATAATGTGCATGTACATAAATCAATTTTGTTAATATTTTTTTTTATTTACAGAACTGTTTTTAAGGCATCTTAAAAGTGCTTTATTCATTTTTGCATACTTTTTGATTTGATAAAGTTTGAATTTTAATATTTTTCTAACAGAATCAGAAGAAAAAAAAGTTCAATGAAATGAAAAAGTGAACTGTTTTTTTTAGCGTTTTCTAATTTATTTCTTATAGCTTTTATTTTTTATTATTTTATTAAACAGAGGTATAACGAGTACCCTGATTTCTCTGAGTGCATTACCTCACTTCTTATATTTTCTTTATAAGCTAGCAGATATACTGATACATAAACTTGGTTTTTATTTTTTTAGTTGATAGAATTAGAGTCTTCATAATACTTAAAATTTAAAAATTATACTTTTTATACCAAAAATCATTTTTTTTTAAATCGCATTCTACTCGACTAAGCAGAAAAAAATACTTAGTAAATATTTCCTTTCTTGTCCGTGTAGCAGGGTTGGGTTTTTGACGTCAAAAAGTGGTTTTTGACATGACAAGGGTATAATACTGGTTTAAACCGTCAAAAACCCGTCAAAAATGTCAAAAACTAAAGTTTGCCAAAAAAAAATATATAAGCTACAAAACTACCAACAGTTGCCATGCATTACATTGAAATTTAATTATACTATAGGTAATCAGCAGGTTTTAAAATATTTTTTAATTAAAATTAAGGTAAAATAACAGATTTAAAATCTCAGAAATTTATATTCAAATGCATGTGCAGAAAAATTTTGCACAAAAATTGTTTAAATATTTATATTTAAAAAAAAAATTTTTTTTTTTTTGATACTTAAGAAAATTAAAAGTTTATTACTATGCATTTTTGACATATAAGGAACATATAACTAATATTTATAAGGAACTTACAAGTTATGTTGTATAAATACAAACTTGATACAAGTGTATAAAAAAAATTTTTTAATGTTATACCGAATATCTTTATTATCCAGTATGTTAATTTGAATTTAAAAGTAGTTATATTTGTGAATAATGATAAATATAATTCATATTGTTTATTATATTTATTTATAATTATTACACTTATCATTTTAAAACAATTTTTACCTCTTAATTTTTTCCCCCACTTGTATTAAGAATACAAATAATGCATATCTTGAAAGCAAGAAGTAATTATTCAACAGCTGAATATTTAGATATTCAACAAAACTATGTATATAGTATTCAGCAAAATGAAATTCACAAGTATTTGGATAAACTAAATTTTCAGCATAGTAAATGAATAGGCTGAATATACTGTAAATCGACACTAACTACTCTGTGTATTTAACAGAAAGCACTTAAATTTGTATTGTCTTATGTTAAAAAGATTATTAAGAAGATTTAAAAGAATATTAAAAAGATTTTTCTTTAAAAGATGTCTAATGTACAAAACTGCTAATGTTTATCTTTAAAAATGTCTAATTTTTAGTATAATCTATACTATACACTAAATTTGGTTATAAATAAATTTCTTAATAATATCACTGCAGATTTTCAATAACACATGAAAATGAATACATAATATTACAAAAGATGTGAGCTTTCAAAAGTACAAGATTTTGGTTACTATTCAAAATATAAGTGTTTCTTCAAAATTTTAAATTTATTTTTTCTAGAACATATTTAGAAACACTATCCTTTATAAAAAATATATAAATTTTATGTATTAATTAAATTTCACATATGAATATAGGTTTTTGACATTTTCGACATTTTTGACAGTGAGGTTTTTGACGTGACGGTTTAAACCATGGTTTAAACTGTCAAAAACTGTCACATGTCAAAAACCTGCCAACCCTGCCGTGTAGCTATGTAAGATGCATAAATAAGTGCAAGTATAAAATTGTGCTTTTTGTACACAAAATTCTTATAATTTCTTTACTATTTATCTCGTGGATTTCTGTATTCTTTAATTTGATTCAGCATAAAACATTTCTTTAGAAATTTTATGTTACTTGTTATGATAGTGCCAGGATAGAAATGTAAAATGTGTACATAAGTATGTGTCAAAAGAAGTACTTTTTATACATAAAAACATTTAAAATTTTTGAATTATTTGTTCTATTGACCTTTGTGTATTCTTATTTAATTCAGTGTAAAAGAATACATAAAAAATACAAAGTTATTTAAGGAAACAAATTTTTGGTATTAATTTTTTTGAAGAAAAAGTCTAATTTCACTAGACTAAAACTGAATAATGTAGACAATGTTAAGTAATTAATTTAATGCTCTGAAAATTCCAAGTATGATGCATTTTGCATGATATTCTTAATTTCAGGCTTTATTTTCCACCCTCTGATATCGAACCAAAAAATTTTGATCTTTTTATGGTGGATAATATAATCTAGAAAAAGTAACTAGTTATTTTATCATATCATGTAAAGTCCTAAAAGTTATTTTACATTTTGTTAATGTATATGGTGCTTAAAAATATTTTTTGAGTTCTTAAAAAGTACTTAAAAGGAGCTTATTTTTTGTTGAAAGATTTGACTAGGCACCCTTTATTTGTATCTTCTTTATTTGACTTAAATACTATTTATATAAATATATATAAACATACATATAAATGACATTTCCTTTTTGTAATAGAGCTCATGCCGCATTTTTTGGAAAAGTATATTATGAAGCCTGGTCTCACGCTGTTAAAACTGAGTCTCTAGACTTGAAAAATGTAACTATTCTTACTTTTTTCAATTTTACGTTTTATTGTATGTCACATTTTCTTAAAAAAAACCATTTTTTTTCAGGCAATTGAAATAACATGCATACAAGATTTGGTTCTATTAGCTGTAACTGATAGAAGAAAATCCATTGTTTTATCTACACAAAAAGTAAATTCTTTTTTATCTTTTACTTTGAATAGAAAATAATTATAATTATTTATCTTTTTATTTATTTATTTAATTTTTTGTTCCTCAAAGGTTTTGGCACAGTTTCATTGTAAGAAGAAAGACATTGATGTATTAAAGATGCTCTATTCTCTGTATCATCCAATACTCTGGCTTCACTTAAAGGTATAATCCAAGTATTATTAGTTATAATAGAATGTAAGAAAGTTTCAAAAAATGATATTTATGGAAATGAATTATTATTTTTATAGAATCCGGATGGTCTTATTCGTGCTAATGCAGCTCAACTTTTTCTGGCAGTCTTCCCGTTGGAGAATCCTGACTTGGATCTTGTCTCTTCTGACCAGGAATTAAATGATCAAATGTTGATGATAAAAGTTAGCTCATATATTACACTGCTTTAAATAAATAGTTTTATTTTTTGCTCGTATTAAAAGGTTCATAATCCTAGTCAAAATTACCAGAATATCTAGATCAACATAGACAGGGGAAGGGGGTTTTATTGATTAGAATTCAAAAATTAAAAGAAAGAAAATGTTTTTCAACGTGGTGCGTAGCGTTTTTAAAAAAGTTCTTATTTTCATTTTTTAAAAGCCTTTAAATGTTATTTTCCCTTTTCGAAAATGGGATTTCTTTTTCTTCACCATGACGATTTTCGCCTCGTATTACGTAAAAGCGTGCTTTTCACTTTTCTGTTCAACGTTTTCACAATTCACTCCATCATAATCTATTTTGGTGAAATGTATCTTGATTGAATGAATATATATTTTGAATAAATACTTGGAAGTTCGCATGTGTGTCTACTGAGCTGGGTTCTTTGAGATTTTTGCACAATCATGTGCAACTCAAACATTTCACCAAACAAACATTTTGCAAGATATTCTCAATTTCAGGCTTCATTTTCCCTATGAAATTGAACCGAAAAATCTCTTGATCATTTATAATGGCTAATGTAATAAAAAAAAAACGTTCTTTGTCAGAAACTAGCTATTTTATCATAGTCATGTAAAGTCTTTGAAAATTATTTTGAATTTTGTTAATGTATATAGTGCTTAAAAGGTGCTTATTTTCTGTTAAAGATTTGACTATGCACTCTGTTATTGTTTTTTTTTTTTTTTTTTTTTTTTTTTTTGTATGCAGGTGAATATATTGTTTTTTTTTCTTCAGGAATTACTTGTTGATGACTATCCAATTGTTCGATGCAGCGCCATTGTTGGACTTTGCCTTGCAATGAGTGTCCATTGGGAGCTGTTTCCTGAAGAAGTATGTAAACTTTCATAGAAATTCAACAACAAAAAGAACTTCATTTTCCAAAAAATTATATTTTTTTGTGATTTTTTTTAGATGCTTAAAACGTATTTCAAAATACTTGTTCAAGATCTAAGTTGTGATTCCTCATCTTCTGACGTTCGTTGTGCCGTTGCGAAGGTATTAAGAACTATTTTTATAAAATTTTCATTAATAAAAATGCTTGTTTCGTGATATATGTAATCTTTACTGTATCAGATCTCCAAACACTTTTTTTATTATTTCCTACCAAGAAATTCCAGTGTTTTGATTTTTTTTTAAAGAAAGTTTGCAACTGAGTGAGAGGGAACAAAATAAAAACTAAACATTTATCATTAAAAAGGATTTAAAAATGACAAATTGCATTTCGTTAAAAATTGCATTTCGAGTTCTGACTGAATATTTTTGTAATGCAAGGCTGCCTATATTAAGTGACCTACATTGAAAGATGTGTGCAATGTAATTAACTTTCGGGGATCCTATGCTACCACTGTCACCAGTTTTTTCTGAAGACTATGTTCACTTTGTTATAGGTTAAATCAGGGTTGCTTCTCCACAGGGAGAATAAGGGAAACCTGAAAAATACAGGGAATTTCAAAATCACCTAACATAACAGGGAATTTTGAGTTTTTCCTTGCAAACTGGAAATTTTAATTCGTTTTTTTGTCTTTCAAAAGTGGTGACTACTCAAGGTGCAATCTATAGGATATTTTTGGATGATATTTCAAGTATACTAAGCTATTTCATTTACTATAGCATTATTTATTTTAAGTATATCCAGCTGTTTCTTTTCCAACTGCATAGCTGGACTAATATAGGTCACTCAAGAACACAATGATTGTGTTTCCTCTTAATATATTGTGTATAATATGTACAGGGAATTTTTTTTCCAGATTTGAGTGACAACCCTGTAAATGGCCTTTAATTATCTTGAATACTTTTACTTAAGAAAAATTTAATACTGTGTGAGTCTACAAGTGCTTGGATTGGTGCCAGGATGTAGAACACAATGTTTCTTGTTTAGTTGTTCATCTTTTTTTTCTTCTTTTTTTTTTAATTACTGCTTAGCATTTTGTTTCTTGCAGATTATTTTTAGTGGGACTACTGTAGCTTCGCAATCGCTGTGCATTACCCAGTATTGAGCACTGTCTATAAAGAAAATTCAAATCTGCATCTGACTTGCGCCAACCATAGTGCTGATGTGAAATATCCTCCGTGGTAGATGGATCATGGGTTAGAGTCCCTTAGCTTTCAGGGTAACCGTGGGAGGTTTTCGTGGTTTTGCTTCCCACTTAATTCAAATAAGGGATAGTTCCAAAAAGTCCTACATGAAGGCAAAATTTCTCCCAATACTTGACCCAGGAGTTTCCTTGTCTTCTGGATTGGGTTCAAAATTGCAAGGCTTCGGAGTTGAATAGTAGTAATAAACCCAGAAAAAAATTGGGTCGGCTGATCAACGATGGTTATAAAAAATAAAATATTAGGAAAATTACATATCATGAAGAGTTTCTTTGATTTGGTTCGCACAACTACCAACTGTTTCTATTAGTCGTATTATTTTAACCTTGTTCTAAAAAGCGTTTTTATGCCAAAATGTTCCAACCTTTCGCTATTTTAAAGCTTTTTTACTTCCATGGTGGTGAGCAACAGGGAAAATAAGTTTTCTATTTCTGGGAAATTGGGGAATTCATTCACTGGTCGGGGGAAATTATAAAAGAGTCCTTCAGTTCTTTCATTGAAGCGCGAAATTGCTTTCTAACTCCCTCTGATTGTGTACCTATTTGTTCTACTCCACTGACCTTGATGCGGAACAGAAAGTTATCTATTCACATAATCACAAAATTGAAATGTGTTAATACAGAGGAGAAAAATATTCTTGCCACAATTTGTTGTAACTGATGTTTCTATCATTAGATTAAAAAAAAGCAGCTGACAATATTTTGAAAATATTATAATATTTTCATTCATTTAAATATTTCAAGAATTTGTGCTGTTATTTCCAATTATTTTTCTTTTATTTACCTGTTTACAACTTGCAATGCCATCTGTTGGAAAGTTTTTGAATTAAAGCAAAAAATGATAAAAATTTATGACCTGTCACACAAATTTGCCGCCAGCATTTTTATTTATTTTTTAACCTTAACTATCAAAATTTCCTATGGAATATTGCAAGCATATGATTTGTCTGTATTTTTACAGAGTTCAATTAGTTTTGACAAGGATTTAGGTTTTATTACGTGTAAAGGATTACAACTTTTGTTATTATGTTCATTGTTTGAAATTTTTTTAACACTTGTGTGAAATTTTCAGGGTTTTAAAGGGCTGCTTGAGAATCCTTTGACTGTGCCTACTTTGCAGAACATCTTACCAAAGTTGAAAAACCTGTTTGATGATATATCTAGCCTTGTTAGAGTGGCTTTCTGTCAATTGCTGCTATGTGTGAAAAGAATTTGGGGCATTAGAGTAAGCGTCTTTATATATGTATATTTGTCTGTGTGTACTCTGGGCTCTTGTTAAAGCACCTGTATTTAAATTGAATGATCAATACTTACAGTCTCATGATTCCTCTCACTTCCTAATATGGTAATGAGCATTGTGAACGATCCATAGTACTCACTGGATAATCAGGATAAACTGCTTTGTGTTACTGAAAATATTCTAGAATTGAGTAGTATTGTAAGATCAAAACTATCTCAGAATCTATGTAATAGGTGTTAATATAGCTGGTTCTTTTTCGTAAGGAGAACAGTAAAAACAATCAAATTATCCAAAATTTGAATTAACTAAATCCTGTTTTTCTTATCTCTCTTACAATGTAAGTTTTTATTCCCCCCAAAAAATAGTCATTAAGTCACTTACCAAGCTAATCACAATGTTCAAAGATTAAAAATGTGATGAAATTAAAAGGGATAAATTTATTTTAGCATATTTCTAATCACAATGTTTTAAACATGGCTGCAATCTCTCTCTCTCTCTCTCTCTTTTTTTTTTTTTTTTTTTTTTTTTTTTTTTTTTTTTTTTAAATAAGTTTTTAATCAAAATTGACTAGCACCGAAAAACCCATTTTAGGTATTCAACTAAGTAAAAATTGGCACTTTCAATGAAAATTTTGTATTTTTTTTTATTTATTATTATCTGTTTTTAAATTTAAATTCATGAGGGAATGAATTTATTTAAATTCATTAAATTTTAATTCATTCCCCCCCCCTCTCAAATTTATGTTATTTTAGTTCTGATTCAGGGCTCCCTCGATCTTAAAAGTCCTTAAAAACTGCTTAATTTTTATTTTGGAAAATAAGGGCCCTTTAAAGTACTTAATTTTCGTTCAAGGTTTTAGCATCACTATGGTTGATAGGAATAATTTTTCAGTTAAATTTTTTTAAACAAAATGTCGTTCTTCTATCACTTATAACTAGACCGTGCATCGAGGATTAAAGCATTTTTGTGAGACAAAAATTAATGTGTGTGGGGGGAGCTACAGGCAAGGGGAAGAAAGCATGTCCTATCATTAATATATTGGTTCTTTAGTTAATATATTCTGCCCTTTGCCTAGAATGATACCCTTTGAGGATAATAAAAAATACAAATCATGAAATCCGTTGTCGAAAAAAAGGTCAACGACGAAATCACGCGAATTGAACTGCTCAAAAAGGGATAATTCAAGTGCGTGTTTCGTTTCAATATTAGGTTGTAGTAATAAATAATATTGTATAAAATATACCGGATTTAAAAACTAACTCTGGAGAAATCAATAGCAATAACTGCCAAAAATTCGATAGAATCATTACCTTAAAAATTAAATGCATGATTGGAATATTGTTTGAAATATATCTGGATATTTAATACCCATGTGAAAATTAATATCAGTAACTACCGAAAATTAAATCGAATCATTATATCCATTTACGATACTATTGAATACACAATTCAATTCACGTGTTCAATTTACGATAAATTGAACGCGTCAAAAAGTGATTATCTAAATGCATGATTCAAATATTACGTGTAAATTTCTGTAGAAAAATTTTTTTTATTGCTTTTCAAAAGAAAAATTATTCTGCAAAAACTGTAATATTCTGCGACAATGTTGCCCTGTCGCTGCGATTCTGCCACGGGGCTTATAGGAATTAAGCAAAATGCTGAGAAAGGAAATATCAGAATTTTTTTTTTTTTTTTAACTAGAATCCATAACAAAAGCTATTTTCTAAAATCTCGAAGAATTAAATAAATTTGTATGATATTTCAATGTGTAATAAGTAACTGTAAATTTATAGAAGGCATAAAATTTTTTTAAAATTCATGATTATACTAAAAATTAAACAGATTTGTAAGGAACAGGGTTTGAAAGATCCCACCCCACCTAGATTTTTTATCGAAAACCTGGGGTTTTGATGTAATTTTTTTTCCCTGAGTACTAAATAAGATAGTATGATTTGCTTCTAACAGGAAAGTTAAATATTTGGTAACTATTTTTAATTTATTTTGTTGCAATGTAATTTTTTTTTTTTTTAAATTTTAGATTGTTACGCTATTAATATTATTTCTTAAGGATAAACAGATTGCTGCATCAAGCTTTAAATCTACTCAACTAAAAGATCCTTAGATTTTAATAGTTATTTTATTCAGTTAACATTGCAACTTAATATACTGTTTTTAATTTTTGTTCAATGTTTGGTTGCTTGAAAATTAGTCATGTTTTTTGCTAAAATGTTTAGTTACATTATGTAAAGTTAATTCCTAATAACAGGTTTGCCTGGAAATGATTTTGTTCAAGTTCATCATAAAAGTAAATATAACAAATTTGCTGGTCTTGTAGTGAAATATTAAAACAAGTTGAAATAATTTTCTCAGTGTTTTTGACAAATTTCTTTATTTAATCTTTTTTTTTTTTAATATAGATGGAAAAAAATTTCAAATCTTCATTTCTGCACTGAATTTTACAATTCAATTTCAATGAAATCATTAAAAGTGAAATGCAGATTAAAGTTATATATTTTAACTTTTCCAATCTGACTGATATTAACTTTTAACAATTTTAAAATGTTTTTTTTTTTAATTGACCCGGGTTTGCAAAAATTGCCTGGTAATTCTTTGGCAAGTAATTCTTTATATCAGTGCTCGCATTATAATAAAATTGTTTATTATTATTTTTTTTATTCAAATTTTTTTAGGAAGGTAAATAATTTACATTGTCACTGGTGGCATATATATATTCGATGATAAACAATCATGTTATTTTTAAAGTCCTTAATTTTTCAAAAAAGTACTTAATTTTTGCTTCATGGAAAGAGTGGGAACCCTAATTTTTAGAAATCAAGTTACAGCTCTTTTTTCATACACTGACAGACGAAACTGAAACCGGAAGTAAACTCCCTAAAACAAAACTATAGTGTTTTTTGGTATTCTTTGAATATTTATTTTTTTTATAAAATTATCATTTTTAAAACAAATATAATGCATTTTCAGAAATTAGGTTTTGAATAATTAATATTTTTATTGTCTTAGTTTTTTTTTTTTTTTTTGCATTTTCTGAAAAATGTTGATTTTGGGAAACTTCTTTATGCTAGCATACATTACAAAAAAAGTTTTGTGTAGAATTCTTTGAAGCTTTTTATATAGATTTAAAAAAAAAACTAATATTCAGCAATATATTTGGCTCTATTTCATTGTATAATTGAATTTTTTTTAAAATTTTAATTCAAAACATATGTAACCACTTTATTGATCTTGAAAAAAATTATTTCGATATTTATTACAAATTGTTGTAGAGCTGTAGCATGACTTGAGAAAATTGCAGTTTTTAAACTCAAGTTTGTCCTTATTTCAAAAAAAAGTTTATTAAAAAATTTTTAAATTTATATTTTAGGATCCCTGCTCATCAAAAATAAAATTAAAATTGTATCCAAGGCAGTCGTGTACCTTAAGAAGCTTTTCACAATGCAAGAATAAACGTTTTAAACAATGAAATATTTTATACGGGTAGTCTTAAGTTATTTCTATAAATAAATCACGAATGTCTTGTTATCGTGCACAATTTGAGCTGTACTTATTAAAATTTAACTTAAATATTTACTGGCTTAAGCTAATAACTAAGCTAATCTACGGCAAATTCAAATTCTTTTAATTTGTTTCAAATTTAATTTTTTTTAATTAAGTAAAATTTCATTTCTAAAAATGACGAATATTACTCAAAACCACTTAGAACCTTTTCCAAGATTCTAGAAGTGATTGCGATAATAATTTTCTTCCTAAAAACTTTTTTCGGAATTTTTCAACCTATCAGGATAATAATTTTCTTCCTAAAAACTTTTTTCGGGATTTTTCAAGGGAAAATTGGCAGCCCGAAAAAGCTTTTTGTAATATGTAACAATAACAAAAATGTTGAATATCCTCACATATCTAGAAGATTTACTGTGAATCAGCTGTTTAAAAATCTTCTCCAAAAATGATGAATGTAATTGTTGGCAACTGTGGTCACCATTTTATATCCCTCATAATTTTTTGTCTCCATTTTATTATCTGGTATGAAACTAGTAATTTATTATGCTGAAATTCCAAGAACAATAATAGTTACTTTTTTACTAAAAAAAAGTGTTTTCATAATCAAGTATTATTTTAATCCATTCCAGTACTATGACATAGTGCCTTTGAGTCACCTCTTGGCCCGTATGGAAGAAGACCCGGCCGTCTCTAAGCTCATCGTAAATTTAATTCACAACAGCTATTTTCCTAAAAATGAGCATCCTAATGTCTGGATGTGTAGATGTGCTGAGATGATTAAATCAAATCGGGAATCGTCCAGAGAATTTTTTCGCCATATTCCTCGTTACATCGGTGTTGATGCCGGAGGTAAATATTTCTTTCTTATTCCATACTGAACTTAATTTCTTTAAGAAATCAACTTGTTTTTAACAGAAGTTGCTTTTATTTTTCGATCTAAATGTAATAATATTATTTTTTTTAAAATCGAAACACTTCTCCAGACGCGCTAAAGTATCAGGTTTAAGCCGGAATTTCTAGACTTCTTATTATTTTAGTTACGTCCGAATTTAACTCAAAAATCTCCAGATTCTTTTTTTCTTTAACAAAATAATCCCATTGGAGTTCATTGCTTTTTATAAAATATCATTAAAGGAAAACATTAGAACCCTCAGTCAACGTTTTAAAACAAGTTTTAAAAATATTCTTTAAAAAAATGAGCAAGAAAAAATATTCCTCACTCAACTATCAAAAAAATTAATCAAAAGGGAACAAAAAAAGGTGGCAATTTAAAGAGTTTATTGACGGTTAAACCAAAAAACAAGAACCATGGTTCCTTGTTTTGAGCAAAACTTGAGTGATATATTTTTAGGAAAAGTAAAATTTTACACTTAAAATTCTTTTAAGGACTAAAAAAAAATTTATTAATTTAACTCCATTTAATTGCATTCTTAAGATTTGTGTCTTGTTATTAGCATTATTTATATCTATATTAAGAATTAAAAATTCCAAGAATATGTGTTATTTTAAGAAGCAATAATGAAAATTAAATTTGTATTGACATATTTTTATTTATTTTTTAAAATTTTCCTTTATAACTCTATGCTGTAGTTTTAGAAAATGTCTCCTGCTTTGGAAAGGCTGAAATCATCAGCTAACTCAGATGTTTTCATTATCTTGTTCTCACAGTTTGTCCTGATTTTTTTGATAAAAAAAAATTGTTTTTGTCCTTGTTAATTATTAGCTTTTTGTCTTGATTTTCCTAATTGTGCTCTGAAAACCCTGATTTCAGCAAATACAAATGTAGATTTTAATATCATTGATTTGTGGATTTTAAAATAGTCAAAATTTTTGTATTTTTGGTATAATTAATAATTGTAGTAAAAATTGGATAATTCTAACTTCGGGACCATCCACTTGATATATGGGCATGTAGTCTTACACACAGGATCAATTTTTTTCTAACATTATGAAAATTCAGTCATTTTATGAACATGAAATTCAATTAGCAATTTTACATGAACAAATTTTTAGGTGATAAATTGAGAGGTCGTGTGCTTATTTATTAATTTCAGCAGATGTAGTTAGAAATATTATTGATTTGTCTCTTTCAGAGTGCGTAGCATTTTTAAAAAGTGCTTAAAGGTGCTTATTTTAGATTTTCATTTTTTAAAAGAAAACAACATTCGTATGAAAACAACATTCGTTTTACACGATTCAAAATTTCGTGATTTTTGACAATTGTCAAAAACAATGCCAAAAGGTTTTTTTTTGTTTGACATGATGGTTAAAAGAAGATAAGATTGTAAATTTTCAAAAACTTTCCATCCCTGCCTAATTATGATAAAATGCTTAAAAATACTTTTTAGTGCTTAAAAGGTGCTTATTTTTGTTGAATAATTTGGGTATGCTTTGGGTCTCTGATATGATTTTAAGAATGATACATTCTAATCAATAATACAATAATTATATCATATAATTTTAATCTGGGGAATTGAAGGATTGTCCACTTTACTACTTTTGTACGAAACTGTTAAGCCGCATATTCATATGTTTTAAGTTTATTAAAACCCTACTTAAACCTTTTTCTCACATTTGGTACAAGTAATTTAGCATGCAAAAAGTTAAAATTATTTTATGGAAGCCAATCTCTAACATGATTACAAATAAATATAGTTTTTTAAAAAAATTTTAAGTAATTTGCGATGCAAAAAATGGTCTGGTTTTTTCCTTTGCCTTGTTCTTATGTTATTTACGTTTTCTGAGGATGTTTGTGGCTATCAGAAATCATTTGTGACTCAACCAAATCTAGCTATTAAAATTCTTTTGGCTGTGTAAGGCTAAAAACTTATGTTTTGTTAGAACTGATACACTCAGGGTATCTGTGCTCCTGGAAAGTCATGAATTTCAATATTGAACTAAAATTTGTCATGATATGTTATCATTTTAACTATTTTTTTTAAAAAAATCATGGAAAGTCATGGATTTAGGTCACCGAAATATCTAATTTTTAAAAGGGACCCCAATTTCATGATGTTTGAATATCTGAATTTGTAACAAAATCCCCACTCACCAGTCATATTTCATTAAAATATAAAATGTTTTTATCATGTTCTTTAAAAATTATGGTGTTTTTTCAAAAAATGAAAGAAAAAACATCATTTCTAGAGCGAAACATCAGTGATTTCAGAATTTTTGCTATTATATATTTTTATTTTATCAATTTAAAATTGTAGTTAAAGCAAGCCAGTCATTGTTTTTTTTTTTTTTTTTTTTTTTTTTTTTTTTTTTTTTTTTTTTTTTTTTTTTTTTTTNAGTATTTCTTTCCTTTCCGAAGAACAAGAAAAGTATCTTTAGAATATAATTCTGCAGGAAAAAAAATTAATTGCTTTTGTATTTTTTCAGCTATTTTATTACTTTAACTCTTCCTTTACTCTGTTTTTTAAATTTAAAATCTATAAATATGAAGATGCAGAGTACAACAGTTTTAGTTACACCCTTCATTTCAATTAATGTTATTATAATGCTTTTTTAAATTTATTGTTCTGTTTTTTTTTTTTTTTTTTTTTNTTTTTTTTTTTTTTTTTTTTTTTTTTTTTTTTTTTTTTTTTTTTTGGAGGAAATAGTAACTTTGTCAAGTCATGAAAAATTCTTGGAATTAGTCATGGAAAGTCTTTGAAAATCTAAAATGTAGCAGATACCCTTCGTTTTTATACTATCATTAATACATTGTTTTTTTTTCAGCTAAATTTATGGTACAAGTCGTCAAAGCTATTCATTTTTATGCCAAATCAAAGACGTCATCTGTGATGAATGCCTCCCAAACTTCAGCCCAACGAAAAAGTGCCTCTCAAAATTCGGCACAAAGAAAAACTGCCTCTCAAAAGAAATCAGTGCAAAAAAAGACTCAATCACAAAAGAAATCAGCATCACGGAAAAGAAATAACTCTTCATATTTGAATGAATCTGGTGATGCAGAAGCTTTGGAGTCTGCAATTGGTTTTCAAGATCCAAATATTGTGAGCGGTCTTTTAGATGCTGTCTCCGTCTTATGGCTTTCTTGTAATCTGGCTAAGGTTCGTTATATGCTTTGAATATTTATTTTTTTAATAAACCCTTTGCTCCCTGTTCACTCCTATCGCCCTCCATTGAAGTGAACTGGATTTGAATCTCCGCATTGACTGGTCGATCCGAATCCTGCACCCAGCTTGTTCTGACTATAGTGCTGACGTAAAATATCCTCAGTGGTAGGTGGACCATGGGTTACAAATCCCCTTGCTGTTGGACTAATCGGGGAAGATTTTCGTAGTTTTTCCTCTCCGTGTAATGCAAACGCCTGTTAGTTTCATCAAATTGTCCACCACGAAGGCACGATTTCTCCCAATACATGATCTAGAAGTTCCCTTGTCTTCTGTATTGGGTTCAAAACCACAAGGCTACGGAGTTGAACATTGTTAGTCGTAAACAGGAAATTGGGTTTGGATGTTCATCGATGATTATAAAATTATCACCCTTCATATTCATTATTGTTTTCCCTGAAATTGAAACAAATAAGTTTTTAAGTATAATTAATCAACAAAGAAAATTTTATCGATAGGATATATTTCTGAAGAAAAAAACATTTTGGTAATGAAAAAATGTATTATTCAACTTAAATAAAGAAAAATAATTATATTTTTAGTTTATGAGGGGCTCCGGAATTTTTCTGATGGAAAAACATTTTCGTGAAGAAGAGAAAAAAAATCTTGTAAACTCAGATATTTTAAATGTTTGAGGCTGTTTTGAATTATTTTCAGTGGTAGTGAACTAAAGCATAATTTTTTGAGAAACAAATTTTTTTTTTTTAATTTATTAAAAAAGAGCATTTGTCTATATGTCTGTATATCAGGGTTGCCACTTGACTGGGAGAATAGGGAAAGCCTGGAAAATACAGGGAATTTAAAAATCACCTAAAATAATAGGGAATTTAATTTTTTTTTTTTTCCTTTACAAACTGGAAATTTTGTTTCTTATTTTCTTCTTTTAAAAAATGGTTACCACTCAATGCGTAATCTATCGGATATTTAAGGATGATATTCTAACTATACTAAACTATTTCATTTACTGTAGCATAATAAGGACAGGGTGCGTAGCGTTTGTAAAAAGTACTTAAAGGTGCTTTTTTGGGGATTTCGTTTTTAAAAGCTTTTAAAGGTGCTTTTTTCAGCTGGCGTTTTTAAAAAGTGCTTTTTTTCACGAATAAATTTTTTTTTCCTTCAGTGATATCTGGTAGATCCCATGCATTTTACGAAAAATGGGGTGTTTGCTACGTAATTATTCACGCGGACTTCGTGTAGTACCCACGTTATGACTTGCGCATGCGCGCACACTTGAAACCGAAACCCGAGTGCTCCAATTCGGATAGAGAATATTAGATCCTTATGAAATCTTTTTCTTTTTAATTTTATTCTTGCTTATTTTATTTTACTTCTAACACTTTTTTGACGTAGGGGGTAAGGGTACTTTTGTTCTGAGTTCATGATCAAGTTGAATTCACTCGGTGATGTGGGAAAGTACTGATAGTTTCGATTTACAACCGTTTCTTTTTGGGTTTTTTTTAACGCTAAAACTGTTTATAAAAAGTTTTTGTTTTTCAATAATATCATTGATTGAATATGAATTTTTTGAGTGCTTGAAAATTTTTGTGAAGTGCTTGAAAAGTTTTTAAAAAGTGCTTATTTTTGATTTAAAGATTTGGCTACGCACCCTGAAGTATGTTCAGCTGTTCCCTTTTCTTTCTTTTTTTTCTCTAAGTTTTTCCAGCAATTAAAACTAGTATAGTTAGCTAATATAGCTCACACAAGAGGACAGTAATTATGTTTCCTCTCAACATATTGTGTATAATATGCACAGGGAATTTTTTTTCAAGATTTGAGTGACAACCCTGTATATCAGGATTCCCACAATCCTTAAAAGTACTTAAAAACTGCTTAATTTTTATTTTGGAAAATTAAACTTAACTTAATTTTGGTACAAGGTTTTTAAAAGTCCTTAATTTTTCTGCATCACTATTACCTGACAGGAACAATTTTTTCAGTCTTACAGAAATATTTTTTAAAAAAGTCATTCTTTTATCTCCTAGAATGAGACCATGCATTGAGGGTAGAGCATTTTAGAGAGACTAACTGTTTGGCATAACTTAATATTTAGCATGATTTGCCCACAACTGAATATGTGATGCGTGCCTAACAACGAAATATAAACCCTTTTGCAGAATCGTTTTAATTTTTGTCATTTTGCACATTTCCTTGTCATAAGTCAGTATGTACTTGTTGAATTACAAATATGTGTGATTTAACCTCTTTAGGCCCAAGGTATTCATGTTAATTTCAATAAGGTAAAAAGAGTTCTATATTAACTGCCAATTGCTTGTTCCTCCACCTTGTTTTACTAAATTTAAAATTTCTCATGAATCAGCACTTTCCTTTCCTCCTCAATTCACTGTTCCTTTCCTCCTCAATTCACTGTTTCACTTTAAATATGAAAAATTTGTGCAATATTTTTTTCTTCATATGATGCTTAACTTTTTTTTAATTAATAGCCAGAGAATAAAAATCAACTGAAGATGGTAGTTGGGAACCTTGCTAAATGGATGGAAGATCTTGTGATTCATTATAAGGTAAGAAAATTACATTTTAATACTCTTTTCTTTTTTATTTCTTCAGAACGGAAGACTTGTACCTTGATCGTGTGTAAATATTTACTAGCAGATAAATTTTGCATTAAGTATATTTAATTGATACCTTAACAGGTAAATTAAATAAAATGAGTGACAAATGAATTTTCAAAATAACTTTTATCATCTGGCTAAAAAATATAAAACAGCATATGACCTTTAAAATTAAAATATAATAAATATTCCAAAATTCCAATTTATTTTTGATCAAATATATTTATGCTTACTTTATTACACCTAAAAAAAAAAAGATAAGACACACCACTTTCTTTAAAATTTTCCAAACTCCTCCACTCCTAAACAAAATATGTTTCCTATTTGTTTTTTTTTTAGTTGTGACAAAAGTAAGAATTATTTTCTTCCTTTTTGTCCACTTCAAAAACACAAGGAAAAATATTTTAATATTGATCAAGTCTTGATAGATATTTGTTTGAAAAATCGTAACCCAAATAGTCGTAAACCTAAAATTGGGTTGGCAATTCAACTATAGTTATTAAATAAAATAGTTTAAGTAATTATAAATAGTGGTTTAAAAAATCTTCATTAGATTAAGATTTATATACATATTTTTTACTTTGCTTAATTTAAGTGCTTATATTATATCCAATTTGAATTCCTCTTTTCGACTTACATCAGTGTTTCCCTAACTTATCATTTGTGTACCCTTTCTAAATTTTTCGCAATACTGTGTACCTGTAATAAAAATAAAAAAATGAATGAGTTTTTTAAAAAATATGTTTATTTTTCTTTTTTGGTACAAAGTTTTATTAATAAGTTTATTTGCATCAGTAAGAAAGATGATATTGTTTTTGTTGTGATAACAAAAAAATTATACAAAAGTAAAAAATCCTAACTGGCTGTTAACTCTGCAAAAAATAGCCAATAGAAAAATACGACATCATAAATTTTCATGGCTAGCTTTGTTTTTAAATAAAAGTTTTTGAAATTTTCATTTGTTGCAAGATATTTCGCATAAGAACGTGCATCCCCGCTAAACTGTTCCCGTACCCCTGGAGGTACGCGAACCTCACTTTGGGTGACTTACATGATTATGCATAATGTATCCGAACTTTACTCATAGCCTAAAAAATGTTGCTAGTAAAATTTCCGCTATTTTATTTCTGCAATGGTGGTAGGTATGTGCCTGTATAACAAAGGTAATAAGCTTACGTTAAGTTAATATCATTGCTTATTTTTAGGACACTCCTGTTTGTTCATCTGTCTTTTATTTGGCCAGCCTCATGCCTCCTGAAAATGTTCCCAGCCTTGTGGAATTTTGTCATGAACAGCTGAGAGCAGCCAGCTCTAATGGGTTAGAGGAAGATTATTTTACGCTTTTGCAGTGCTTGTGTAACCAAAGAGAAGGTGGCACCCTTTTAGCTACATTAAAGGAATTGATTGAAGTTGAGTTTCAAAAGACTATCATTCAAGCACCCACTCCTAAACGAGTAAGTTTTTTTAAAAATGTAAAATTCCCAGGTTTTTATGACTTCGGACCCAAAACAGTTTACAAAATTACCAGTCCAATTATTACACAACCCCCACACCTCATAGCTGCCAAAACCCATGCCGACCAAATTTAATCCATGCTTGGAACTAATTTGTTTTCCTGCTTTCGCAGTAGAGTGAAAATTTTGAGGTTCTTGGTTGTTGAGTTCGAAGTAGTTTTATTTCGGCTGCTGATATTTGATGCAGGGTTTTCCTCCTCTGTGCTACGTGTGTTGAATTTGTACATCTGTACATTATAGTTCTCTCGACACTGCTAATTCTTATTTTTGTGCTTTCCTGTGTTTGCTCGTGCACATATTTGTATTTTGTTTACTTGTGTCTTTTTCATGTGGTGCATTGTAAGATTGTATGCACTGTGTATTTTAACGATGGAAGTCAATCGGGTAGACGAACACAAAGTGCGTACGATATTAAAAAAGATAAATTCAAGTTTGAGTGGTTTAATAAAACTGTCAAAGTGACTAAAGACTAAAACTGTTAGTAACAAACTATCAGAAGATATTGAGGTTAAAGTTAACGACTGTTTTAATTTAAAATGATTGGTTTAAAACTAATTTAAAATGATGATTATTAAGCCTTACTATGCTGTAATGTATGTTCTAATGTATGTAAATTCTAACAATTATTTGTTATCATTTGCTTTTATTCTTAAGAAAATGGTGATTTAAAGTTACAAAAAAGAATTTCAAATTACACATGGTGCTTAACGTTTTTGATAAGTGCTTAAAGGTGCTTATTTTCGATATTTATTTTTTAAAAGCCCTTAAGGGTGCTTTTTTCATTGGGTATTTTTTAAAAGTGCTTAATTTTTCCTTTTCGAAAAAGAGATTTTATTTCTTTATCATGTCTGTTTTTACTGCGTATTATGCAAAAGCGTGGTTTTCACATTGTTCTATTCAACCTCATTCACAATTCATTCAACCACAATCCGTTTTGCCACGCTGTCAGTTCGTAACATATGATAGCGCCAATCATTTTACATGTTTAATGAAATGCTTGCGAGTCTGCGTGCGTGTCTACTGAGCTGGGCTTGGTGAGATTATTGCACTCTCGTTTGCAACTCGACTGCATTTTGCAAGTCATTCACCATTTCATGCTTCATTTTCCACCCTCTGAAATTGAACTAAAAAAATTTTCGATCATTTTTTAATGGCTAATATAATCAATGAAAGAGTTCGTAGTCAAAAGCTAGTTATTTTATCATGATTGTGTAAAGTCTTTGAAAAAAAAAATTTGCATTTTGTTAATGTATATGGTGCTTAAAAATATTTTTAAGTGCTTAAAAAGTATTTAAAAGGTGCTTATTTTTTTTTTGAAAGATTTGGCTTACAGTAACAAAATCAGTAATTTAGAAACAAAATTAATGATTGTATTATATTTTGTAATTACTTTAAGAAAGCTCTCTCAAATAAAATGAAAACAATAATATATGAATCATGCCTTTTCTTTGCAGAGGAAAAAATCAAATAATACTTCATCCATACTTGGACTTGAATTGGTCAACGAAATATTGAACACTAGAGCCTGTCAGAAAATTATTTTGGCTCAGCATAGTGAAGAATTAAAGTCATTCTTAGAATTATTCAATCATTTGAAAGTAAGTCTTGTTTTTTATTTTTTATTATTTATGCTAAACATGAAACAACTATTTTGTTAAATATGATGCTTATTTTTTCAGGTAAAAATAGAGGCTTTGTTAACTGCAGAAATAAGTGAGCAAGAAGCAGATTTCGTCCTTAGTTTACTTTTAGCTTTGTCCAAAATTTCTATGCTTCTACAAAGCGAGGTAGGAATTGCTTGTCTTATCAAACATATCTAACTTTTTTGTTTCTATTGATATTAGGCAAATTCTATCAAAAATATGATAGAAATTTAATATTTGATAATTCTTTAAAAAATAATTTTGAATTTAAACAGAATATATTGGTTTCATAATTAAATATTTAAAATATAATTATGTAATATCCTTAACTATAGTTGTAAGCTTAAACTTTAATAAAAATATATGTTTTTAATTTCAAAATTTTAAGTACAATTTTTTAAACACATAATAATTATTGTTAAGTTATTCAAATCTTTCATAAAAATTGCCCTCATCTTTAATAAAACAGATTTGGAAATGAGATTCAGACAGACTTATCAGTGTTACTCAGGAGTATGCCCAGGGTATTACTGTTTGGCGGTAGTTTCATAATGAAAAGGCAAGTTCTCATGCAAACCCCGATCTCATTGCAATCTATGGAAAAGGAGATATTTTCTGCCAGCTGTCTTTTGCGAAAATGTAGATTGTGTTTGGTCAGATAGTGCAACGTGGTAAGCCCCTAATCGGGCACTTACTCACACCATATGAAAGCAAACTTTTTTTTTTTCTGTATTATTATTATTATTAAACGACGAGGCTCTCCCTCTATGAACTTTACAAGAAGTTTAAATTTGAACATTATCTTAAACACTATTGTAAATTTATTCTAACAGACCTTTATTTCTTATGAACCATTTTTTTCTCCGTGAAACTTTTTTCTGTATGACCTTGTTGAAAATGTTCTCATAAATAACTTTTTGTACTAGTACTGTTAAATGCATGTTTTATTAAATTCAAGTTGAAAATTAACTATGGACAATGTTTTTATATGGATTTTGAAATTTACATGCAATTTTTAGCTCAAAGTTTTACAATAGCAAAATTGTTTTTGAATGTATGGGGGAAAATATATAGAAATTTACCAGTCATAAAAGATTTCATTTGTAGTGGCAATTTTTGAAAATATTTTCTTACTTCACCATATTTTTGTGTTGATTTTTTAATTTTCTCAAATTATGTCTAAATTTTCATAAAATATCTTTAAAAAAAACCTAGACAGACCCCTGTTACTGAAAAGAACAGAATTACTAAAAAAGATATTTTCTTCTTAGTCTCTGATTTAATTATTTGATTTAGTAGCATACTGATAAATTTTAAAACATATTAAGGCCTTCTCATAGCTTGTTTGAATCTATTTTTGTTCACAGAAATTAATGTTTGTTGAAAGAATTACTTTTCTGCACCTTTTTTAGAATAGTGTATCTTTCTTACATGCTTAATTATTAATGAAATAATTTACAAATAGTTTGAGTTCTGCATTGTACATCTTATTAATTAATTCAATACTTGTTATTTAAAGAATTTCAATGGTGTCAAATTCATGGAGGATATTGTAATCTGGGTTCAGAATAAGCTGTGTAAACAAGTGTGGCCACAGACTGATAATTCCAGGAGAAGCAGCATGGTTAAAAAGGTTGTGTGTTCTTCCCAAGTTAAGAAGCTTGTTGCAAACATAAGCAGAGTAAGTATAGATTTTTTCCCCCTGATTTTTATGGAATTTCAAATTTGGATGCAATTAGCAAAATTATCTTTTTTTATATAGGGAAAAATATACAGAAATTTACCTGTCATAAATTATTTTTATTTCAATTGAAATTTTTTTCTTAATCTAATTTAATTTTTCTTCATTTTCTAATTTAATTTTTAATTGTCACAAATTATGTCTAAATTTTCACAAAATAGGTACCTCTAAGAAAAAAAACAGACAGACCCTTGAATTTATATTCATTCATGGTTGCCATTCCATGGGGAAAACCTGGAAAATACAGGGAATTTAAAAATCCCCTATAATAATAGGAAATTTTTTTTTCTTTACTAACTGGGAGAATACAAGTAATTTTGTTTATTATTTTCGTCTTTTATAAAATGGCAACCACTTAATGCCTAATCCATGGGATATTTAAGGATGAATATTCCAGCTATACTAAACTATTTCATTTTTTAAAGCATTATTTAAGTTTGTGCAGCTGTTCCTTTTTTTCTCTTAAGTTTTTCCAGCAATTAAAACTAGTATAGTCAGCCTAATGTGGCACATACAAGAGCACAATAATTGTGTTTCCGCTTAAAATATTGTGTATAATATGTAGTACAGGGAAAACAGAGAATTTTTTTTCTTCCAGATTTGAGTGGCAACCCTGGCATTTTGTTTCTTAATCTTGTTTGAAAAATATTGATTGTATAAAAGCATTAACTTTCTTTAAACATTACTTTCAGGAAATAATCCTCATTTTGGCAGATGTCATATACCTAGGGTATTTTAATGAAAAGTGTAGATTTATAAAGTTTGGAGTTCAACTTCTAAATTTAGGTATGGTATGAACAGTATTATTGTATGTCAGTTTGTGAATTTTCTGGTGAATTATAGTTTCAGCTACATAATCGTAACTCTCTGAGTAGTTTTTTCTCCTCTGTGTGTGTTATAAAAATCACCATTATCAGTAAACAGTTCATTCATATTATACCCAAAGAATTGTAACTGTTTAAATATCCATTTGTCCTTTTCTTTAATCTGTTTGAATAATGTATCAAATTAAATTTTAACCAATAATTTGAAAAATGTTCTTTGTCAACAATTCCAGTTATTCTATTTTTTATATTTTTAAGCGCCTACTTTTAAAAATTAAGCTCTCTATTAATATTAAATTCAAAGCTGTTGGTAGTTGCGGGGAGAGCAGCGATAAGGAATAACGGGAATTTAATGATTCTGGAAATTCTAGGGGGAAATCAGCAAATTTCTCAGAAATCTTATTAAGACAGAGAAAACTTTTAAAACAAGGATTCGCTGATTGCTCTAGTTCACGCATGGCACTTCTTTTAGAATGATGCAGACAAGTTTTCTCTTTTCTTCTCACAAGTAGCTGTAGTAAGGTTCTGATAGTTTTTTGGCCTTCTCTTCAATTTTTCAAGGACTTAAGCATTTAAGACATTATTACGACATGGGAAATTCAAAGTTACGCTATCACTTTTTGAAGCTTTCGATTCATGACGATTCTACCATAATTTGATATTGTTTGATTATAGTTTAATAGACATTGCTTATAATTTCAATATTCATTTCAATTTATCAGGCATTGTATATAATTTCTGATAATTCTTTCAAGTAGTTTTTTAAATTTCAATTTGTATGATGTTATTACGATGTTTAAATTTATGTTGCCACTTTTTGTTGTGTTTGATTCATATTGATTTCTTCATGAAATCACGTCGTTGAATTATTATTTTCCAGCTGTTTATCATTTTTAAGCTCTTTCTGCAAATGTACAAATTTTGAAGCCAAGTTGTCATTTTTTGAACAATTCGACTTGCCACAATTCCTATGTAAATTAGCAAAATTTTGGCAATTTCCATTTGTTTTTTCTAATATTCTTTATGTGTTGTTGTTATTACAACAAACGTGCAAGCGCCAAAAGGTTAACTATGCATTCACAAAATTCAGCTGGTGTGTTAATGAATATTTCAATTCTTTTCCACCAGATAATAGGATCCATTTCAAAATAATTTTAAGGATAAAGCTCACACTCAATTTCAAAAAGAAAATAATAATAATAATTTATTATTATTTTCTTTTAAACCAAAAGATGCATGTTTTTTTCAGCATGCATCTTTTGAAAAAATAGTCGTTGGCAACGATCAGTAGTTATGAATAATGCCAAATAAGGCCCAAATTTTCCGGGTAAAAAAAACTTCTGAGCACTTTCTGTATATTTACATTTGAAAGTGATTATCTCGCATTTTTTGCTTTACCTTATAATTATTTTACTGCTTCGAAATAAACTGTTCCTATCCACATTACCGAAAGTTTTCCCATTACCAAATAAATATTCGACATTTAAATAACTGAACTGTCTTTTAAATTCAATTGAGTTCGTAGAATTGACTTTTTTAAAAAAAGTATGATTTTTGTTTTTTAAATCCTAGATTTGGGAGCTTCCATTCTACTTCCCCTTAGTAAAATGTTTCTGAGGCATGTATGGTCTGGAGTTTACCTTTATTGCACAGAAAAAAAAGAAACAGCACTCCAAATTACCCCAGATTGCATCAATAAAATCAATGAGTTTAGTTCCAGCCAAGAGATCATTTCAAGAATACCCAACTCAGTAAGTGCATCGTTATTTTTATAATTTAATTTCATAGATACACTCAGCAATTTTGCCCTATTGTTTTATGGCTATTATTTTGCATTTAAAATTGCCAAAAATAGAATCTTTCATGAACAAATGTGTCAAAAATAAAATTTTAACACTTAATTTTATGTCTTGATTTGATTTTTAATAATTTATTCTGAAGGTAATTAAAGTTCAAAAGCAAAATGGAATTTTAACAATAAAGTTATTTCAAAACAATTTTTTTTTTTATTCAAGCATTATCTTATACTTATAATTAACAAACTAAAAACTCAAAGCATTTCAAGGTACCTTAGAATTGAACCAATTTCTAATTAAGTTCAGGTAAAAGGGTACTTTGGTGATTTAGAACTAAGGCCAAAAAATCTCTAATATGAACTTCAATTAACAAACCTGTCCTCCTGAAACAAGACATCAAGTATTACTTTTAAATAATTTTCTTTGCTGGGAGAATAGCTCTCAATGATATCTCGTGCTTTTGTATTTGGCTTAACAGACAAGTACAAATATTGAAATTTATCTTCCCTTAAGACTTCATCATTGGGAACTGGAAAAAACTGTCCCCAAAATGCTATCCAAATTTTAACTTCGTTCTTTTAAATAAATAAACAGTTATTTTTTGAAGAAATTTATGTTTGTGAGTGTGTGTAACTGGTGTCATATATTTTGAAAAAAAATGTTTTAATGTTATATATATTTCAATCATCACTTTCAGAATACTTTTTTTATATTTATTAGGCTTTGAAAGAAATACAGCTGAATATGAATGAATCCATTAAACTTTTAAAAAAGTGCAACCGTTCTTATTCACGTCTCAGTTTTGCTGTGCCTTCATTAAAAGTAGAATCCGAAAAACCTATGAAGAATGAACCCACAGAAAATAATGTACTAAATAATCCACATAATATTTCTGTGCCTTTATTGGATGTTAGTTCTGGGAAATCTAAAGACAGGAAATCGACCTATACAAGAAAATCTAAACGCCTGAGTTTTGCCGTGCCTTTATCAGCTGCAGAACCTGACGCGTCTTCGAGCAACGGAAATTATATGCAAATAAATTCTGCCGTGCCTTTATTGAATTCAAACTCTGAACAGTCTTCAGATAAAGAGCAAGATGAAAACTGTGAACCTTTTATACCTTCATAAACTGATTGCTGTTTATAATGATTTTAACTTGAACATAGCAAAATTTAAATCATTTTTATATAAATGTGAATCAGTATTTGTCTCATACTTTTCTACATTCACTTCAAGCCTTAAAGATGCACTTACTGTTTTTTTTTTTTTTTAAATATGGTTAATGAAGGAATTATTTATTTCTATTACTTCTAAACTATCAGACAGGTGCAGTGCTAAACATTTTATATCAGAATGCAAAGTCCGACAGCGTAACAGTTCGCAATGTGACAATCTTAGTTAAGTGGTTAAAAAAATGTTAAGTAGAATTTTCAGATCACTGAAACTTCTAGATTTAAACTCATTCATTTATAAAAGCTTGTGAGGTTTATATTGCCAATAAACCTTCAAAAAATATTCAGGATCTTTCCTGATCGAACTCAAACAACATGAATATTCTGAAATTCAACCTTCATAGTACCTTATGAAGGTTGAATGAGATGATTTTCTTAAGAAAAGAAAATGGCTTTTTGGTGTTTCTATATATTCTAAACCTGATTTTCATACTTGCTTAGCATGTACTAGGTTCTCCAATTATGATCTGCTCTAGTTATTTCCCAACATTTAATTCAGATTTTTGGTTATAGTTACCAAAAAATTTCCGGAATGTTGTGGCTTAACTGAACCCCTCGTTTTCATATGTTTAGGGAGTTAGTAAATAAGATGATTTAATATTTTAATTTATACAGATAGAAATTGTACATGGTTGGAATTACACATGATGGTAATTGTTATTTACTGGAATTTGAAGACCTTAAAAACAGATTAAAGTAATTAAAAGCATCCAGATATTTAAAAGTTAAAATTTGTCATGAAAACAAAAGTTATTTGTAAGATTCATCTTATTTCTTGAACATCTAAACTATTATAATTGTTTACTAAAATATGTAATCTGCGAAAGTATCACGTAACGAATTAGCAGGATCTTGCTTGTTATAGTCGCACATCAAAGGCTAACTATGTACAAAAGATCACAAAAACTTATCCAAACTTCAACTAAAAAATTTATCTCACTAGTTCAGACAACCAAGACCAAAACCCAAAGATTGGAAATATAAAAGCAAATCGAATCAACTTGGCAGAAGTGTAAAAGATACAGTGTGTGGTGGGTGTCGCTGTATATAATTATAGTTAGTTGATTTTTTGTTCCAAGTAAAAATATTTATTTAAGACGGAATTTGTAGATAAAATTTTAAAACAGTAGGATGTTTTAATCAATATTGAATGTCTTCTAGCTTTTTATGAATTATTTGTGTTAATTTTACCAATAAAAACCATTTCATTTAAAATATTACATTGTAGTTATGCCAAGTGATAAATTTAAAGTTTGTTAAATTCTCGCAACCCTTACTAGGGAAATGTGCATTTGTAAAATTCCTATTAAAAGAAATGTAAGTTTAAATTAAAGAACCTGGTAAAAACTTTGGATAGGGTAAAAATTTTCTGCTATAGGGGTTAAGTGTGCTCCATTAAAATTTCAGTTCCTTTACTTTTAAAATAACAAAACTTTCCAGCTCTTGTATATTCGTGGTGCAACTGTTAGACTGTCCGCCTACTACCAGAGAGGTGAAATATTTGAATCCCAGCTGGGATGTTTGAATTTTATCTCTAATTTTCTTTTCTAAAAAAGTTGATAAATATTTAATATGTATTATTCAATTTATAATTATTATTTTTTAATTTAGATAGATTTTTTAAAAATTTAAATTTTAAAAAATTAAAAAGAATACATATTTATTTACTTTGTAATGAACAATTTAATTTTTTTTAAAATTTAATTATGAAAATGTAAAAAAAAAAAAAAAAGGATATTGTTTTAGGGTAAACTAGCCAGTGAAGGAACACTTAGTCTATTTAACCAGGTAATCCAAAACATTGCTAAATGACTTCCTATTGTTTGATAGTAAGTTATTGTTACCAATCAATCTAAAGAAAAACTTTCAAATTCTTATTTTTAATCAATATATATGAAATGTTCCTTCACTGGTTGGTTTACCCTACTTGTTAAAAAAAAATGGAAAGAAGGAATTACTTGAAAATAAATACACAGGAAATGGAAAGTTTGGTTAATTCCAATGTAAATGGACGAAAACTTTAATTTATATTCTATTTCAGGAGCAGAAATTAGGGCTAAATTTTACCCTTCACAATGTTTTTTAACATGCTATTTAATTTAAGCTTAATTTCGTTTAAATTTTTATTCATATTTTACATCTTGTGAGTGCAGCAATAAAAAATTTGTTTATCAAATAATATTTTGCAAAAGTTTTTTAATAACGATTTTAATCAATATTGATTAATCCCGTTTTGGATAATAATTTTAATATAATTAAATGTGTTTTAAGTGTTTCCTATTAAATTGTACGTAATTCGATTCATGATTGTTTACAGCAATGAAAAACTTAATCACAGCTTTGTTGCTGTGACATAAGTGGATAACAAGTTGAAGCAAATTTTGCTTTCAGTAAAATTATTATGTTACTATAATAAATATAGTAATAACTAGGAAATAACTAATTTTAAATTAGTTTACATTGTTTTCTTAATATTGGTTTCCATTTTTATAAAATTATAGTCAATAAAATTTCTTCTTTAAGATCAAGGTTTTATTATACTTTTTTAATCATGAAATAAAGGTAAAAATTAAATTTCTTGTGTATAAACCATAATTTATTGAGATTTTCTACTGAGTAACAAAAAAATTGTAAATAATTTGAAGTATGTTATATTTTAATAAAAAAGTATTGAAAATATGTTCAACTTGTTTGCATCTTAATATTTTATTGTTGTCTCTACAAGGGAAAATTTTTTCTTGTAATATTTTTTACCTCAAATTCATAAATTTTATGTACTTATTCTGTATCATATGTTATTTTAAAAGTTTTATGTATAAGATTAGCTATTTTATTATTTTTTTACTTATTTATTCATGTTTTATACTTAGCCTGAAAAAGTTATAGATGGTGTTATTATAATGCTATAACTTTTTGTATTTATAAGTAACATATATAATTTGAAATCTATGTATTTCTTTCATTCATTTAAAAAGAATGCTATTTATTTATTTTCCTTTTTATTTTGTACATAAAATGTAAGGTGTCATTGAAACTGAAAAATGAGCTCACCAAATCAAACTTCATTTAAAAAAAAAAAACGGACTTAATAGAATAAAATAAATAAAAGGGCTATGCATAAAAAGAAATTTTCAACTATAAAAAAATTTGTAGTTATCTGCTCAATCACATTCTGAGCTGTGTCAATACAAAGGATAAAAGTATTTTTAAAAAACTCATTGTGAATGATAGTACAATTAAACTCAGTGGCGCGACAGCCCATTGATGGCCAGGGCCTACTGTGCCTATCTCAGTTTTCTTGACCTTAGGCTCTGGGGTTCAAGAGCAGATGTTCCGGTTAAGTGGTCAGCTAAACTTCTGAATAATAGTATTACAAATCATTAAAATAAAGACTAACACCACACCTCAAACTAACTTGCGACTGGAAATAATCAGCTAGTTATATTACAATAAAAATATAGTTAATAAAGAAAATCAGTCACGTATTTTTATTTGTATAATGTTCAAGTTATATGATACAGTTCAACTCTTCTGAAAAAATTGGAAAGTTAAATGCAAAAGACTGGGCATCCTTGCAGTAACATCACCTGTTTATTAGTTTCTTTCCTTTTTTGGTAGCAAATTAATATCCGGTGTGGGACAGATGTGTTGATATCTTATAAGTATTTTATGTATAAATATTTTTTAATTATTAATAGCACGCTTATGATGGAGAGGAAGTATCTTATGGATTATAGTTAATTACAAAAAATTTTTATATTTATATGAATCATTGATCACAGAATTTTAAATGCAATTTACCCGAAATATTTTTTCTCCAACTTGTACAATTTTCTACTGATTTACCTAAAATTCTGACATAATGTTCACAATAAATATAGTTTTTGTTTCGCGTAGGGATTTTTATTATTTTTTATTATTATTATTATTTGGTTTTGAGTGATCCATGAAAACGTAACTTATTTTATGTCTTTTTTTTTTCTTTTTTTTCAAAACACTGCCATTTTGTGAAAACAAAATGTTCAAAAATCCTACATGCAACGAATACTATATTAATGTAGTTTTAAAAAAAATTCAAAACCGAATCGGGTTTGGATTTTTTTTTTTTTTTCGTCTTATGAATTCAGCAATAATTTTAAAAAGTTATAAACATATTGTATTATGTAAGTGCTAATTTTTTATATTTGTAACATTGTAAAATAAAGAATAAAATATGTACAATAAGATAAAAATGTGTTAAGTTAATCCCAATCGTTGTGAGATCCATTGAAAAATCCCATCTTTTTTTTTACAGGCTTCTAATGTTTCAGTCCCCTTAATTAATATATTTTGATTCATAGCCAAGTACTTTTTTTTTCCTTTCATCTGTATTTTTATTATCAAACTGAGGAATAAAATCTGTGTACAAAGTATAATTAAAGCGAGAGTCTATTAAATAAGGGTACAGAAATGGACTTACTATAATTTTGATTCCATCAACAAGAAACTTCCACAATGTCTATATATCATGCTCTTTTTAGACATTAAATATGTTTTAAGAAATTAAATACACTAACAAATGTTCTAAGATTCATAATAATCGATAAATATTCTAAGATTTTACAACGAAGTCTTCCTGCAGTAAATGTCTTCTTTTAACAAAATTTTTAATCAGAATTTTTAATAGCCTTTAAAATATTCTCCATATAGAGAAGTATTAAGAATTTTTTTCTTCAGCAAGTTTTCTACTGAAACCAATCATTTTTATTGAAGAGAACCTCTGCTGTTTATTTTCTTTTGGGGTGTTATCTATAAGTCGATCAAAACTGGCGACCAATGAACAATCCGAAAGTTTTTACAAATAAGTTTTTACATTAGGGATGCCCAATCTGCGGCCCTCGAGCCACATAGGGCCCGCCGACCCTCGATGTGCTGCCCAAGACAGCAATCTAAACAAAATCCACAAAAAAAAGTTTTTTTTTTTTTTTTTAAATTAAAAAAATTCGGAAGTTTGAAATTATATATATAAATAGTTTTTAACGCACCCAATCTCAATGTAGTTCTTCAATCGCTTTTTTTTTTAATAATTTTTAATTCTAATAATTTTTAACCCTATAAATTTTCTTTGAATCAAAGTTTTTAACTTGCATTTATTTTAATTACTAGAATATTTATTTTTCTCAAATTTGATTCTATGAACAATTTTTTTTAATGTTAAAATTTATGTTTAAATGGACTGTAATATGATAAAAAAAGAACCATGAATTTTCCTGAAGTTTATTTCAATTTATCTAATTTTTTTCTAGCAAATCGTTTCTGATTCTGTTTTTTTCCTAAATAATCAGTTTTGCAGTTTCTAATTTTAAACATGTAAAAGTATTTAATTTTATGCAAAGATATTACAAGGTGAACTGAAAGAAAAAAAGAATTTAGTGCCTAGAACAATGATGCTTATATAAAAATCGCTGTCAATATGTCTGAATGAATACTTTGTCATGCGGCCCTTCATTGGTCATTCTTCTGTGCATGTGGCCCTTCACTCGAAAAGGTTGTACACCCCTATTTTACATTCTAAATTAATCATTACTTGTAGTTCGCTATTTGGTTTATGTTTTGAAAAAAATGTGGCCTGACCTAAGTCCATAGCTGGGAAAAGCTTTTTTTTAAATGAAAAAAATTTTGTTTTCAGTGTAGCTCTATTCCTCTGAAACCATACTCTACTGAAATTAGATTTTAGCTGTTACATGATATTCTCTAATTTATATCTATTTTTTGAAAATAATGCGATCATGACCTAAGTCCATAGTTAGAAAAGCTTTTTCATATAAAAACAATTTTGTTCTTATTTTCCAGTGTAGCTCTATTCCTCTGAAACCATTGCACTGATCTCAAAACTAGATTTTAATTGTTACATGAAATGTTCTAATTTATATCTATATTTTGAAAATAATGTGGTCATGAACTAAATCTATAGTTGGAAAAAGTTTTTTTCTTTTTTTTTAAAAAATAATTTTGTACTTATTTTCCAGAGTATTAACCTATAATTTTAAAACTCGATCAGATATTATATAATATGCCATACCAAAAAAGTAATGATTATAAATGACATAATATGTATTAAGTAATTATATATTTCTAAACTCGTATTATAGCGTTAAAAGGCAGAAATTTTTGCTCGATTAACTTATCGATTATTATTGATTTTGCTCGACATTAACTTATTATCGCGATGAGCCGAGATGGCTCAGGGAATAGAACGTTCACCTTCCAATGTAGTGAACTGGGTTCGAATCTCAGCCATGGTTCGTCGATACGAATTCCGCATCCGGCTTGCACCGACCACAGTACTGACGCGAAATATCCTCGGTGGTAGACGGGGTTAGAGTCCTCCAGGCTAACCGTGGAAGGTACTCGTGGTCTTCCTCTCCAGGTAACGCGAATACGGGTTAGTTCCATGAAAAAGTGCGCCACGAAGGCAAATTTCTCTTAGTTGATCTAGGAGTTCCATTGTGGTCTGGATTGCGTTCAAAAATCAAATTAAAACTCGGTCATTATTATATTATTACATAACATACGAAAGAAAATTATTATAGGGCCCTCAATGTGGCCCAATATGTATGTAAGTATGTATATATTTCAAAGTGCGTATAATAGTGTTAAAAGTCTGAAATTGTTGCTCGCTTTACTGAATATATAAATGGCTCTGTATGTCTTTTATATATATATTAACCTATAATATATTTAAAGACCCGATAACTTAAACTCGGTCACATATTATATTGTAATTTACCAAAGAAAACAAATATAGAAAAATTAGGTGACCGCATAATATGTAAGTATGCATATATTATATATCTAAGTGCGTATAACAGTTGGTAAAAGTCGGAAATTGTTGATCACTACTGAATATATAAATGGCCCCATATCTTCCCTGCATATTTACCTATAATTTTCAAACTCGGTCAGATATTATATTAAAATATACTATATCAGGGATGGCGAACCAATGGCACGCGTGCCATATATGGCACTCTACACAATATTTTGGGCACTCCACCGATCACAATTATTGTTTAACTATGAAGCATATGTAACAATTAAATTAAAATTCACAAAAAATAAACAAAATAATAAACAATATTAATAAAAAAATTACAAAATAATGCTAAAAAAGCAATTAATAACCATAAAAAACAAGCTAACAATAAATAACTAGCAAAAAAAATTAACAGTCCTGCTTAAACGAACATCTTACAACCTAATATAAGTTATTGGTCATCTAATCTGCAACTACAGAAGTCACACTAATGTTACTTGAAAGTTGAATTACGCATATAACTGACATATTTCAAAATGTATTTTTTCTCACTATAAATAAAGAGTTTTGAGTTAATAGTATATTTAGTATTATTATTTTCCCAATAATCACAATGTCAAAATTATTTGACGGCACGTCTAGGACCTCATTAAGCAATTTTTTAGAGAAAATGGCACGTTGGTGTATAAAGGTTCGCCATCCCTGTACTATATCTCCATATGAGAGGAAATAATTATAGAAACATTTCAGGTGGGCCACAATGTGGCATAATTTTCAAGTATGGAAGTATATTTTTCTAAATGCGTATAATAAATAGCGTTAAAAGGTCTATATTGTCGCAGTTTTCATTGTATATATAAATGGCCCCATATCTCCCCTTAATATAAACTTATAATGTATAAAATTGGTTATATCTCTTATTAAAATATACTCTACCGTGCGTTTTACCAAATGAAGTAATCATAGACAAATTATGGGCCTTAGAATGTGGCACAATATGGCTGTGCTGAAAAAGCGTGGGAAATTAAAATAAGATATATTGTAATTTTTTTTCCCAAGTGCGCTATATAGTGAAAAAGTTAAAGTGAAAAAATTGTTGCTCATATACTGTTAGATAATTTGCGGCATGCCTCCCCTAAATATTAACCTATAATTTTGAAATTTGGTCAGAGAAATGAAATAATTAGAGAATTTACAATGTGCTCTGATATTTCTCTATCTATTGATAACATTATAGTTATTATACATTTCATGTGTTGCGACAATTCGTCGCAAACCCAACTCGTAGTGAATTTCTCTCGGTTTAGATGAAACATATCTATTGACTATGACATAACTCTTGCATTGTCTACAAAAGTAATTTCCATTTTTGCAGTGGTATTTTCTAAATTAAAAAAAATTACTAAATATTAGTAGCCACATACGTAAATTGAAGACTTTTACAACAGATACTAAGGGCTCTTCATCGCAGAAACTAAGGCTTTCTACGATATGAGACCAGTAAAGTTTCGAACAATATATTTTTCAAACAAAATTAAAAACAGAATATTCCGAATATTTTTTGATCTAAAGAAGAAATTTTTACACACTTCGATGCTATCTTAATTATTCAAGAAGCAAACTTTAAATTAAGCTAATTATACACTGCAGGCGATAGATAAATTATGATATCGCATGAAAACATACAGAAGAGCTCGATATAACATGTACCTCATATTACAATAAATCCGCTATTCCGACACATTTTTGTACATATTTATAACAAAGTTTAAAACTACTAGCCTCTCACCACAATAAGTCTCAATAATTAATCTTCCACTATAGTTTATCTCTAAGGGTAATATTATATGAAAAAGATTGAATGAATTTTAATATATTTCAGTTTGCTGAATATAGGAATCCACAATGGAGATAATATCTTCAATTTCAATTAAAGAGTAGTCAAACTTTTGCAACCTCAGTTTTAAAAGAATAATTCTAAAAAAATTAATTAAAATTTTTAAATGAATTTGAACTTTAATGAGAAAAATATTAAATTAATGAATTTTTGTTTTTTTGGGTTTGCTGAATGCAGGACTCGACAGGGGAGATAATATCTTCAGTTTCAATTAAAGAGTACTAAAGTTTTTGCAACCGTAGTTTTAAAAATTCAATTAGAAATGGAGAAAATTAAAAAGCTTTTCCGCAATATCTGATAAACATATAGGCTTGTTAACAAAATTAAAGTTTCTTAAGGATTCTATTAGTTTTGATTATAGCTGGGGTATTTACCACATTCCTTCACGAATCAGTGATTTGAATCATTGATCAGATTCACTTCATTCGAATAGTGATCCGAATCAGTGATGGGAATCACCTAATAAGAATTAGTTATTCGATTTTCAATTAGTGATTTGAATCAGTTAATTCGAATCATTGATCCAAATGGCAGGATTCGAATCACTGATATGAATCACTTGATTCGAAAAGTGATCCAAACCACATGATTTGAATCACTTGATTCGAATCACTGATCTGAATAATTTTATTTGAATTATTGATCCACAAAGTAGACGCATTTTAATATTTAGATTTAAAGAACATCATAGATATACTAGAATTCGAAAAATCATCAATTGCTGCATATTGTAGAAATTTTGCCTTTAAATCCAATGTCGACAATAATGCCGAAATTACACCAATGCCTAACTTTCGCGCTATCTGTGCTTAGCTCAGGACCCCTTATGCCCTTAGATATCTATCTTTAGCTTTGCGCTGCCAAGGCTGAACTAGATCCATTACTTAACAGACACGGTCAAGCATGCATATCGTAATCGTAAACTGAAACTGGAACTGTTTTTGTTGAACTTGTTTTTGTTTATACTGACTCCGTTGACTGGCATGCACCGAGTAAGTTCTGGTTAACCTAAGTTCTGCATGTTGGCTCGTGTGTATATCTTTTTAGAAATGAGATTTAAAAGTGATTTAAAATAGTTCAATGAAATTAAAACATATTTACTTCGATTAATACTTATGAATTTTAACTCCATTTGATCATTTTGCATTTTACCGTGTATTCATGTATAGTAATTCTGTTTCGTAAATGAAGTATGTACGTAATTTTATTTAATATTTTTGATATTTAGCTCACTGAGATAATCTATTTCAATAAGATTCCGTTATAGTAATAAGATTTCTGCCTTAACGGAATATCTTTTAGTTAGGATTATTATTATTTTTTTTTGTAAAATTGTGTTTATAGAAATAGTTACTTGTGAGTTACTTTAGAGTTGATACTGTGCATACATATAATTTCTATTATCCTGCTGAATTAAGTATTTTCATACATTAAAGTTTAATGGTTGCTAAGAATAGTTAAAAACTTATTAAAAAAAATTGCATTTTAACATACAATGTTTATCCCCTTCTAGTGTCCGAATAAAAATGATAGCTAAATATTGGTATCTTCTGGGCAGTGTCAGACAAATCAAAATTCTGTTCTTTCTTCTTTTCCTCACTGATAATAGCAGAATATTCTAGAATGTAAATGTGATCCGTGCACTAATCTAGAAACGCAATCCTTTAAAATTTTTCTTCTGATTAATATCATTTAAGTTGAGTTATTCATTTTTTTTCAAACTTCATGAATTATTCATTAGTTACAATAAAACTGACACTGTTTTCAATAACAGTTTTAAATCCGAATACTCTTAGTATACTTAGACAAATTAATGTTTTCAAAGCACATAACAAAATAATTTTTTTTTTAAAGAGTCACTAGTATAATTTAATTAAAAGTATATGCATGATCACCCTAAACTATTGCTGAGGTAAAAATTCCTGGAAAATTATTAAAGAGTCATCTATTGATGCATGGTTTTTCAAGGCATGAAAATTTCAAAAATCATAATTCTACTGCATAGCTGGCAACTCTACACTGGATTTTCTAGTATTATTGCTTGCTTGAATCTATAAATAAGTATTGCTAATAATAATGATGAATCAAGCCTCATTAATGGAAATCAGTTAAAAACTTTTTTATGTTCTGAAATGTTTAGTTTATTTTTATTCAGAATTCTCTTATTATGTTAGTTAAAAAAAAAATTCAACTATCTTTGATGAATTAAATGCCTATTACTGTTCAAAGTTATGAGTAAACATAATACATAACATTTCAAGTTTATTTCATCTCTATCATAACTGGAGAATATTGCAGTTTTTGTATTTTGATGACTATAAAAATCCTATTAATTTCTTACGTGCAAAATAAATAGTAAATTAAGCAACAGTTATCATGAAATTTATATTATTTCGTAAAGTGCGTTGCCCTCCCCCAACAAATTGCGATAATATTGTCCATAATATTAGAATAAAAAAAATATTCCATATTCAATTGAAAAAAATTACATTGTTTTTCTATGTTTTTGTAAACACAGCGTTTTTGTTACCTTAAATTAGTAACATGCATCTTTGTTATCATTGAAAGTATCTTGTAGAAAGATATTAGTGATAGAGAAAAGCCGTGCCAGAATCACTATACGGTGACATTGTCGCTGAACTTTATGGAGTTCTTGAAGAACTCTTTTGAAAAGTTTTCTTTTCTGCATAAATTTACATGTAACATTTGAATAACTCCATTTCGGGAAGTTTGATTCGCGTGATTTCATTGTCGATCTTCTTTTGGGCGATTACTACTGCAGATTTCACGTTTTTTAATTTTTTTTTTAATGTGATGATTATTTACAAAATGCAAAGAAGGAAATAATTTGTGCCCCCAACAAAATGAGAGAATATCCCCTATGACAGAGCTCATTCTAGGCAGAAAAAAGGACAGAGTGCAAAAGTTTAAAAAAAGGGCATTATTATTCTAAAAAGACAATAATTTCTTTTTATGGGCTTTACATGTTCTATTAAATAACATTGTTAATTAGAAAAATAATTTTTTTTTTAAACTTTACTGAAAGTAGCAAAGCAATCATATTAATTACTAATTTTTATTAATAAATTAACATATATATCGAGTTAATGAGCTAATTGGCTTAATTTATTTAAAATGCACGCATATATTAATAAAATAATAAATGTATGTTTTTGAGCGTCTGTAGTTATGATTTAATGATAGTGGAAGTAACTGCAAACTTTCAAAGTGCAACAAGGGGGTGTGATGGCTATTTTTCCTTTCCCATATAAATCTGTGTATTGACAGCAATGGCAAACTAAATAAAAAGAGATAAGAACAACAAAAGTTTAGGAAATCCATTGTAGACTTTGGGGAAAAAATAAAGAAGGGTTAAAGACAGAAATGGCAAAAAGGGTATGGAGTCTTATTACATCAGGGCACTAATTTACTTCAGGGGCAACAGGGTGGATTCTTTTGAATGAAAGGGCAGCAGGGTGCTGCGCCCTGTTTACCCTGTCTAGAATGAGCTCTGCCTATGATATTAGAATAAAAAAATATTACATGTTCAATTAAAGAAAATTATATAATTTTTTTTTATAAGCACAGCACTTTTGTTATTTTAAATTAGTAACCTATATGTTTGTTATTATTCAAAGTATCTTGCAGAAAGGTATTAGTGCTAGAGAGTTTTGTCGCAGAAAGCCAAAAAAAATTCTGCCTCGAGGAATAGCAATACGGAAATCTTTATTGTGCTGTAGAGTTAATATTATAGGTTAAAGAGGGGACCCAAAAAAGAGTTTTGATGCTTCCACCGGGATGTGTAACTCTTCAGCACAAAAAATAGACAGTATGACAGCAAATTAAAACCAATGTTATGTAAGCAGAATAAAACCTAACTTATTTCGTAAAAAAAAAAAAAAAAAAAAAAAAAACTATCTTGTAGCATAATTTTTTGTAATTAATAATTGCNAAAAAAAAAAAAAGTTTTTGAAACATTATTTAAAGTGCAATTTTTTTTAATTTCATAAAATTTTTTGAAAATTTCAAAAGTTATAAATAATTTATGTTATTTTTAATTGGTACCCGCTCTTAATAATAATATAGTATAAAAAAAGTCATGAAATTTGGAAATCTTGGGTTCTTAGGATTTGTAGTTCAGAATGTCTTGCAAAATTATTGATAGTGCTATTGCTAATAATTTTTCTTAACTGAATTGGTGAAAATAATTTCAAATAACATTTTCATAACAATATATTCCACCTATTTCTCTAAAAATATTACATGAAGAGATGGATTAAGAAATTATTATATTAGGAGAGGGAAAAGTGCAAATGACAAAAAATGTTTGTAAAAGCGATAAGAATGGCACTATTTCTTTTTGGACAAAGAAAATTTTAATAAATTTTTCAAAATTCAGTATTTTTAAAAATTATTTTCAATTGCTACTCTTGAATTTGTGTAGATTGTTAACTAACATGGTGCTTAGCGTTTTTAGAAAGTGCTTAAAGGTGCTTATTTTCGTTTTTTAAAAGCCCTTAAATTTGCTTTTTTCATTGGGCGTTTTTCAAAAGTGCTTTATTTTCCCTTTTCGAAAGTGTGACTTTTTTTTTTACCCTGTCGATTTTTGCCACATATTATCCCCTGATAATACGCCAAGTGGGCCTACTTTGAATAAATCCACTTGGAAGGATAAGTGGGTTTTTTCAACAAATTTTTTTTTTATTTTTTTTTATTAAAACTTAGTGATGCACATTTACTTTTGTCTAATTTATTGTGCAGCATAAATTTGTCTAATGGAGTAGCAAGATTTATATGATTAAGTTTTTTAATATTTGTAAAGTAAAAGAAACTCGAATCTATAATTTTATAGTACAATTGAAAACTTTAAGTGGGTTTTATAGAGAGAAATTTAAATAATATAGTCTGAAAATATCAATTTTTCAAATATAGTTGCATGCTTTATGCATTAATAAGCAGGTTATTATTAATTCATTAGTTTAAAAAAATTTTAAAAATATTTTTTTTACTAAGTGATACATTGACAAATTTAAACAGTTTTATTTTCTGGCTTTAAAAAAATGAGCTAAAACTGTTTATTAGAGAACTTTTTAAAATTATTTATCTAAAAATGAAACCATTTTCCTAGGGTTAATTATTTGAAAAAAATGGGACAAGTAACTGATACTCTTCTCTTTATAATTATATGTGTAATTTTAATTTCACTTTCTATTATTCATATTATAAACATGGAAGACCATTAAATATTTATTTCAGTTTTTTATTTAACTCAAGTCAGATGAAATTTTAGTTTTTACTGATTATAAATATTTACAGATTATAATTTTATAATGGGTAATATCCATATGTTTAATAAATATAGTAAATAAATGTGTGTGAAAATAAAAAGATTAATAAACCTTTTCTTTTTATATTGCTGCATTTATATTTTATAATGCTTGAGTTAAAAACTGTGAAAGGTTATGTACTTGGCAATAAAGAAGATTCAAATATGTATTAATATTAATGCGTTATTTAAACTTAATATAAAATACATATGACAAAATTAAAACAACTTTTTGGATTTATTTATATTTTTAAGCTTATACCACAGTTCTTAATAAAAAAAATATTTACACAGTAAAACTTCAAGTTCATGAGCACTAAATGAAAAAACCCAATTTCCCCCGGGTTTTTTCAAACCCAGCATATTATGCAAAAGAATGCTTTTCACATTGTTCTATTCATTTTGTTCACAATTCATTCAACCACAATCCATTTTGGCTTACTGTCTGTCCATAGCGTATGAAAGCGCCAATCATTTTGCATGTCTGATGAAATGCTTGCGAGTCCGCATGTGCGTCAACTGAGCTGGGTTCGGTGAGATAATTGCACGCTCCTGTGCAATTCCACATAGCTTTATTTTGCGAGATATTCTCAATTTCAGACTTCATTTTCCACCCTCTGATATCGAATCGAAAAATCTCTTGATCATTTTACAATTTCTAATACAATCAAGAAAAGAGTTCTTTGTCAGAAACTAGTTATTTTATCATGATCATGTCAAGTCTTTGAAAATTATTTTGCATTTTGTTAATGTATAAAGCGCTTAAAAATATTTTTTGAGTGCTTAAAAAGTACTTAAAAGGTGCTTATTTTTTGTTGAAAGACTTGGATATGCACGCTGATTAAATATGAATTGTAATTTTAAAATATTAAGGTATTATTGTGTTCTTGCAAAACATATCTATATAGGGAAAAGTCCCATATCCGCAATCGTCCGGACTTCGGCACGTCCGGAAAATAGATTTTTCCGGATAATAGGTCTTGAAGGTAAACATCAAAACATCCTTATTCAATAGAAAATAACGAAAAGACGATAATTGACATTAACTCTAATGAACAACAAATAAATCAACATGGTTTGCGCGATTTTTGCAACTTTTGTTGCAGATTTCCACATGGTTTTTAAAATCTCGATATTTTAATTATAACATATTGCAAATTCTGAAATAATTATTTCATTTCAGTTAATAATTATTTCTTGATCTACTCGATTAGCCATGATCCCTATGGCAGAATTTTTTCTGGCTTTCTGCGACAAACTTTCCAAGCATTAATATTCTTCTTTAAGATATACTTTTAATTATAACAATTACTAATTTAAAGTAACAAAAAATGTTGTGTTTACAGAAGAAAGCATGGAATAAAAAATTTTAATTGTTAAAGTAATATTTTTTAATTCTAATATTATAGGCGCTTTCTCGCATTTTGTTGGCGGAAAAATGCACTAATTATTTCCTCTTTCGAATTTTGTAAATCATTACACAAATTAAAATTCGTAAATAAATTAAACGATAGTAAATTATAATTCGTGCATAAATTAAAAAATTGTAAAATCCGTGCAGCAACTCCAAAATAAAAATCGACGACGAAATTACGCGAATAGGACTCTTCAAAAAAGATATACTCCAATAAGTGTGTGTAAAACATGTGGTTCTTGAAAGAAAAACAGGGAAAGAAAGAACATCATTTCTAGAGCGAACTATCTTTTTAACTATCTTATTTCTAAATTTTTTATTTTATATTATTTGAAATTCTTGTTGAAGCCAGTCATTACAGATCTTTTTTAAATCCCAAATGAGAATAGAAAAATCACGATTTTTTCTTTCCTCTTTTTATATAGTCTGAAAATATCAATTTTTCAAATNCTGTGTATTTTTGAAATTTTAATTTTTTTAATTAAAACTTTACAGTGCTGAGCATAATCTTGCATTATTTACAATTTAAAAACTCCTTGAAATTTTTTTTTGCAATAACCGGACCCTATTTGTACAAGTTCATAAAAACAGGACCCTGATTGAAAGAATGTGAGTAATTTTTTCACAAAAACCGGACTTTTCACAAAATGTCTGAACAGACCCCAGAAATTTCTACTCATGCATTTGTAGAATTACTTTTCGATTTGTGACGATTTTATTCTCCACCTAATTTTGTCGATAGCATTTTCAACTGTTTGGAATTTCCACATAGTTTTTAAAATTTTGATTTCATTTTTAATATAATATTTAGTTTATTATAATAATCCGCGATTTCGTAATCATGTTTTTGAATACTAATTTAATAACCCGCTTTAGTCGTGACTATTTCATTTCGAATCCGCAATCTTTTTCAAAATGTAAAGTTTTTGCTCACTCTGAAATTGAGTGCGTGATTTGAAGCCGTAATAATCCTTCTATGCGAGATGTGAGGGGAGAAAGGAAAAAAAAAAACGCAATTTTTTTCGCACTGCAGTGAAATGCCGAATTTCGCTTACGTGATTTCTATTTTTTTTCTCTTCAGATTATAGTGGAACTAGGATTAAAAGCGAACAAAAATCGGAAGTCAGATAAAAATCATAAAGAAGCGAGAAAGCGGAGGATTTAAATCTCTGCATACTATTTTATTGTCCCGCAGTGGAATGATCGTTAAGACATGGTTCCCAGCAGATCACTGAAGACAAGCATCACTGGCTGTTTGGCCACTTGGATCAGTCTGCGTAGGGATCGAGGGTGTGTGGATTGGTCCTCGTTAAACTGTTCTACCGTAAAGTGCTCGACTTCGCGTGCAGGTCGTCGGGCTAACGAAGCGGGGGTGCCATCCCCTCTGCAGAGGATCAAAATTGTGATGACATGTCTTCGGATCATCCTCAGGGATGTTTCCCAAATCGTGCAGCTCTAGTGTGACGTAAATGGACTACAATTACAACAATTACTATTTTATTATTATTTTTTTTTGAAAAATAAAAATTCTTTGGTGATTCGAATCACTTATTGATTCGAATCAGTTGTTTTTATCGAAATAGATTTAAATCATAATGATTAATTGTGTCTTAAATTTCTGTTAATTTTGTTTCACAGTGAGGCTATGTCATATACAGTTAAAAATTTCTTGTAAAATCTAAGAGCGCTTTCATTATTAAGGACTTAAAATTTTCCAATTAAAGAATTCGGTGAATTCAGGTAAAAAATGAATATAATATATATATAAAACATTTCTTTTGTAGTTCATTAAAATTTATCATGGTTAAAAAAGTCTTTAATAGCAACTGGCAACATATACAATATAATTATACGAAATATGCAATAAGTATATTTATTTACTTTAAAGAATATATTAATGAGAAAGAATAATACATTAATTTCTATAAGCATTAATTAAAAGAAAAAGAAATGAGTAAACTTTTTTCAAATTTTTTGCCATTTCTAATTGTTTTGAAGCAAAATTTATTCGAATCATGTGATTCGCAATTAAGTGGTTTAAGTCATGTTATTCGAATCAGTGATCCAAATTACTAGATTCGAAATGTATCACAGGATTCGAATCGTTGATTTGAATCATTGAACAGAATCACTTGATTCGAATAGTGATCCGAGTTGCATGATTCGAATCAGTGATGTGAATCACTTCATAAGAATCAGTTATTCGAATCGTTTGATTTGAATTAGCGATCTGCATCACTTAATTGGAATCATTGATCCAAATGGCATGATTCGAATCACTGATCTGAATCACATAATTCGAATAAGTGATTTGAGTAACTTGATTTGAGCCATTGATCTGAATCACTTAATTTGAATCAATGATATGAATCACTCAATTCGAATACTGGCCCAAAATCGCATGATTCGAATCAGTGATACGAGTCACTTTGTAAGAATCAGTAATTCAAATAGCCTGATTCGAATTATTTATCCGAATCGCATGATTCGAACCAGTGATTTGAATAACTTGATTTGAACAATAGATCCAAATCGCATGATTTGAATTACTTGATTCGAATATCGTTCCAAATTACATAATTCAAATCATTTATTAGAATTGCATGATTTGAATAACTTGATTTGAATCACTGATATGAACCACTTGATTTGAATCACTGATATGAACCACTTGATTTGAATCAGTAATCGGAATCACTTAATTCGAGTCAGTGATATGAATCTATCGATTCGAATATCAATCTAAATCACGTCATTCGAATTGTGATTCAAATTACTGATTCGAATCATGCGATTTGGATCACAATTCAAATCAAGTGGTTTAGATCAGTTATTCAAATCAAGATATACAAATCATGCGATTCGCATCAATGATTTGAATCATAATTTGGATAAATATCTGAATCAAGTGATTCATATCAGTTATTCGATTCACGCGATTTCAATCATCATTCGAATCAAGTGATTATTTTGATCAGTGACGTGATTCAAATCACTGGCTCGTATCATGTGATTCGGATCACTGATTCGAATCATATGATTCGGATCACTGATTCGAAGCATGCAATTTGTATCACTATTCAAATCAAGTGCTTCAGATCAATGATTCAAACCCTGCGATTCAGATCAGTGATTCGATTCACGCTATTTGGATCAATGATTCGAATTAAGTTACTCATATAACTAATTCTTATTAAATTATTCAAATAACTGATTCTTTTGAAAGGATTTCGATCAATGATTCGAGTCATGCGATTTGGATACATATTCGAAAAAAGTGATTCTGATTGATAATTCGGATCAGTGATTCAAATTATGACATTTGGTTCAATGATTTGAATTAAGTGATTCAAATCAAATTATTTGACTAACTGATTCTTATGAAGTGATTCATATAGCTGATTCGAATCACGCGATTCCGATCGCTATTCGAATTAAGTGATTCTGATCAATGATTCAAATCACCAATTCGAATAATTCGATTCAGATCTCATTTCGAATCTAGTAATTTGGATCGCAAATTCAAATAACATGGCTTAAACGACTTAATTGTGAATCACGTGATTCAAATCAAATGCTTCAAAAAAATTTTAAATTGGAAAAAAGTTTACTTAACTATCACTATTTTTTTTTTAACTAATGTCGAGAGAAAAAAATTATTCTTTCTCATAAATGAATTCTTTTAATTAAATAGATATACTTATTATATCTTTTGTATAATTATACTGTTATATGTTGCTAATTGTTGTAAGGACTTTTAACTGTGGTAAATTTTTAGAAACTATGAAAGAAATAATTTTATTTTATTTATTTTTTATCTAAATTCATTGAATATTTAATTGGAAAATCTCAAGTCATTTATAATGAATGCGTTGGAATCTCTTAAGTTTTACAAGAAATTTTAAACTGTATGACGGCAATTGCTGTGAAGCAAAACTGACAGAAATTTAAGAAACAATTATTCCTTATACTTTAAATTTATTTTGATAAAAACAAATGATTCTAATCAGTTGCAAGTTGGTGATATGAAGCACTGAATCAATTCAGTGATTCGAATCAGGACCCAATTCTAGAATGTATTTGCATGATAACAATAATGGGTATATTTATTTAAGATTATGCATTTGGGTATTTTTTATTTTGTGTTTAAAATGTTCTTTTGAAATTTAGAATGCATGAGATGGGAAAAGCACTTACTCAAGCAGTCAGAAGTATGGATGAAAAAAAACTACTTCAGTTCGCACTTCAAAATGTGAGTTTAGTACTATGTTCTTATCTTTCCTGTCAAGTGGCATCTAAAAGTTGAAATTATTCACTTTTTCCAACTAGTTGGAGCACTCAGATCTTTCTGATCTCTGTGCTTGTTGACAATGTAAATTTCAAATAATTTCTGATCTGTACAAGCTGAACTTTTCATTTTATTGCCAAATAGTCAATAAAATTATTGATTAATTATTATTAATAATTGTTTTGTTCTCAAAAAAATTCCAACTAGATGGAGCAAAAACAGGTTTTTCGACATGACATGTCAAATAAACCTGTTGAAAAATGTCAAAACTCGAGACAAGGTACTCTTTTGTCATTGGGGGCATTTTATTACAATTTAAATCATGCACAATATTTACATTATTGTTATAACTATAATTATGATTTATGCAATATACATGTTTAAAAAATATAGCCAAAATTATTGAAACCATTAACTAGTTTTTCTAAAAACATCGTAATACGGGAAAATCAATATTATTTGTTATATTATAATTACTGTACATCGCCGTGTATAAGTCGACCCTTTATTTTTGATTATGAAATAGTGAATTACTGGTATGTCAGGTTATTAATTGACCAATAAAAAAAGACAAATGTAAAAATTTTTAAAGGAAAAAAAATAATAAGCTATTAAGTCCACAGAAGTTTTTTAAGCTAAAAATATTTCACACTTTTCTTCTAGATATTTCTAATATATTTTCTAATTTTTCTAACACATTTTTCTAATATATTTGCCTTCAATAAGGATGCATGTAACGTTACTGAATCTCACATTGATGGGTAATCTGTAATTTTTAATGTTGTAGCCTTTTGATATGTTTTAAAAATTTTAATTGCGTTATAGATTTTGAAATAGTCTTCAATAAATTATCTTAACTTCTCTTATTCTTAGTTTTTTTTTTAAATGTACTTTAACAACATTTCTAAAAAAATTCTTTCTATGCAAGGAAGATATAATGAAAGAAAATGCAAAATTAAATGTATGTGACATATTTTTTTTCTTATTCTCAATATTTGCTTTTAATACTTATATGTACACGAACATTGTCTAGAAATCATGATAATAATTTACAAAAAGAATTTTTATTAATTAATTAATAATAATAGATGTTTGTTTAGTTAGTTAATGATTTTCTTTTTCTTCTTTAGAGATCAAAGAAAGATAAGTTTTCCTTTAAAGATGTTGTCAAATGTCTTAGCACTGATAAGATAGATGAAATGTGTGAACAGCTTAAATTGATGATTATCAAACATTGTGAAATCATGTTCATTCATAAGAATGATAGTTTTAAACAAACGAAGGTAACTTCTCTTCTTTACACTTCTTGAAATATGTTGTTCGTTTTAGTTGAAATATAAAGTAAAATATATTTGTATTATTAATTGTTTTTAAATTGGATTTGATATTTATTTGTATAAATGCATGGAATTGCACATTTATTTTATATGTAATTTTATAAATTAATTCTTAATATTTTTTTTCATTTAGTTTTTTTTTTTAAGTAATAAATAACTATTTTAATGTGTAGGTACTACTTGCCCCAAGTTTCATTCCAAAGTTATAATCCTAATTTGTGGCCTTCCCTTGTAAGTTTACTACTTAAAATGAGAAAGAATCACTTTCAAAAAGACGTATTTGATTTGATCTATATGGTCAGATACATTGTTTTTGTTAGGTAAAAAACAACGGCATAAGAAATTACTGCAAATTTCTCAGTTGAATATAATTCGGACGTCTAATTTCCAGTTACAAAAAAAAAAAAAACAGTGTTTTTTGAAGGGCGACCTGCCCTGCTTGCCCTTTGATTGCAATAAGTGCGCCCTTTTTGTAAAAATAAGCTGCCTTTCTAAAAAATAAAAATGTTCTCTAATTCAATAAAAATAGGGTTCTGAAATGCTCTGAATTTTCTGTTAGTTGTAAACTTTAAGTACTCAAATATTGCATACCACTTTTAGATAATTTCTGAGTCCAGCCGAATACTCCTAGCTGTGATAGATATTGCTCAAGTGATATTAGATGAAAATTTACCAATTTCAGTAGCCTTTTTACACATGATTGTATATCTTAATGGTATGTTATTTATTTTATTATTCTGGTAGTCATAAAAACATGATAGTTTATCTTATTGGTTTTGAACTTATTTTATTGTACTAATAGTTGAAAAAACATAATTGTTCAACTTAATGGTATTTTTTTTCTTTATTTTATTGTTCTTAAACATGGTGCCTAGTGTTTTTAATAAGTGCTTAAAGGTGCTTATTTTCGATTTTCGTTTTTTAAAAGCCCTTGAAAGTGCTTTTTCATTGGGTGTTTTTAAAAAGTGCTTAATTTCCCCTTTTCCAAAATGAGATTTTTTTCTTTACCATGTCGATTTTCCCCAAGTGTTATGCAAAAGCATGCTTTTCTCATTGTTCAATTCAACATTTTCATAATTCATTCAACCTCAATCCATTTCGGCATACTGTCGGTCCATAGCGCATGAAAGCACCAATCATTTTACATGTTTGATGAAATACTTGCGAGACCGCATGTGCGTCCATTGAGCTGGGTTCGGTGAGATTCTTGCACTCTCATGTGCAACTGAGCAACATTTTGCAAGATATTGTCAATTTCATACTTCATTTTCCACCCTCTGAAATTGAACCAAAAAATATCGATCTTTTTATTGTGGCTAATATAATCAAGAAAAGAGTTTTTCGTCAAAAACTAGTTATTTTATCATGATCATGTGAAGTCTTTGAAAACTATTTTGCAAATAGTGCTTAAAAATAGCTTTTTTGAGTGCTTAAAAAGTACTTTAAATGTGCTTATTTTTTGTTGAAAGATTTGACTACGCACCCTGTAAAAAAATTAAGCAAAGTTCATACTAAAATTTAAACTTTTTTCAATAATATGTTTTCAAGTTTAAATTATTATAAATACATTTGAAATGTTATTATAATAATTTATTTTAAAAAATTATGTAATCTGTGTTTGATCATCTCCCATTTTAAATTTATTTATTTTGCATTAATTTTATGGCTACAAATGTGCATTTTCTGTTATTGTATTTTCTGGTGTTTGTTAACTTTTCGAACCCCTAAATTATTGCAATAATTCAGTCGTCTACATGCACACCAGTAACACCTTTGGACAATAAGATTTTTTTTTCAAAATCTGATTCTTATCATACGAAATTTAATTAATTTTTTGATAAATACCTGTCATAATAAAAGGAGCACTATTAAAGTAAAACAAAAACTTTTATGAAACAATAATAAATTATTTTTATATATCATAAGGATTCGATTCTACTGTAGGATTCAGTTTCATCTTTCTTTCCTGAGTATTAAAATATTACTTTTGGTACCATCTAAAGAATTAAAAAATTACGCATTTCTAAAAAGATTTTGTTATTATATTTGCAACATTATTTTTTCATGCATCCAGAATGATTTGTAACAAAACATCAGTTTTTCAGAAACTGGAAAGCTTTTGCGGAACTTTTTTTTGGAATTATACAAATTGAATGAATTTATCAAAATCAGATCATTAGAAAACATAAATTATAATTAGTAAAAATTGATGCACATTCTGGAGAGTTTGTATTATTTTATCAAAATAAAGTGGTTTTGGATAAAGTGGTAGGAAAAAGTTTGATTATTTTACTTATAAAAAATTCATTTTTAACAGAATTTTGCATTTATATGGATTTGTTTTTTAAAAAATGTAAATTCATGGGTCTTATATTTTGGATATTTGAATTAAAATAAATAAAAAATTTAAGGTCAAGGAAAATGATTTAACTTACCAATTCAAATTATAAAATTTTCTGCAAATTGAATGTTTGATGTTTATGTGAGAAAAAGTGTGTGAACGTAAATTGTAAATGCCAATCCTCAATGTCAAATATTTAATTCTTATGTATTAATTAGCAAACAAATGTTAAAGCATTTGTTTGACGTACTGCACCTTTCCAACAATAGTGTCATAACTTAAACATTTTGTTTTTTTTTCTTCAAATTTTTATTATTTTTATTAAAACACCATTTGGGATAGAAAAATAAGCTCTATAATCTAACAAGCAATTTCAAGTTTGATGACTTAAATTTCCATTTGGTGATGCTTGCAATATGATAAACCAAAAGAACTTGGGAGACAGTATTTTATGCTTCCTGGTAGAATTCCTTTTTTTATTTTTATTTTTGACACTGTTATTGGACATGTTTAATATTATGTTGAATTTTAATCTCTGTTACCTAAAATGCGTTAATTGTACTTTGTAAACACCAGTGTGACATTATTTATAATTGAAATAAAGTTTCTTGATCTAAGTTAAGTAGTTTAAAAAAAATGAAAAGAGTTGCATTCTTTTTATTTTATAAATTAGGTATAGTTTTATATAAAAAAGAAAAAGAAAAATTTCAATGCTTGATTTAAGATTTTAAATATTTTATATAATCAATATGCTCAAAATTCTTGCAAATCCTAGGGAGGTCCACTTTCAGTGGATCCCCTCTCACGTCAACGTCCCTGGTAACGAAGTTGCGGATATCCTGGCTAAAAGAGGCTGCTCTGAGATGGCAACTACCGACTATGACCTCACTTTTCAAGAGATTTTCTCAGTGACGAAAAATAGAGACCGGCAGGTCTGGCTCTCCCCTCCTGCCCATCCCTGGTTCTGTAGGAAAAGACCAGGATGTGCATTGGATCTTGAGGCTGACAGACAGGCTCAAACGGCCGCCTCAAGATTTATCAGTGGGCACCTCAAATGCATGACCTTTGAATGCGGCCGCAAAGTCTTTCCAACGTGCACCAAGTGCCATCTGATGCCGGCCTCCCCCGATCATATCCTCGACTGCTTGGGGCTCGCTCTTGCGGACATCCGTGATAGCCCACTTCAGGTGCTTGATTTTGCTAGGGTCCACGGTCTCTTGGATTTGATCTAGCTGTCGCTAGATCCTGAAGGATTGGACACAACAACAGCAAATATTTTATGTATCAGTTTAATAATAACTTAGGTCATCTAAGTTTGTTGTCAAAACATTTGATGGTTTCAGTTTATGTGCAAGCTTCCATGAGGAACTGCTTAAGTTGTTCTGAGAATTGGCGAGCAGAAGCAAGCAACAAGCCGTAGACTCTCAGTCTTAATGAAAAATTTTAAAAAAACGGAGATTTTTAATTGTACTATTTTTAACTGCAAGAGAATTGATACTATTATAAGAATTCATGCAAGAAATAAAATTTTTTGGGAGAGGGTGGGAGTGGATACTTAGAGTGTTAAGATCATAATACGATGTAAGATAACAAAATAGTAATAAAAAAGAAGTAAGTATTCAAGCTGGATTATTTTAAGCTGTTTGACAAATTGATTTTCTTTTTAATAATTTAAATTTTCTGTGCTTTTAAAGCTTCTCTTGTGTATTTTTTTTTTCAATTTACTTTTCTAATTTGATGTCCTTGAATGAATATTTTCAGGTATTCTGCTGGACTTTCCTGCTATACTGGAAAGTTTACAAAATAGAGTTGCCCAACTCTGCGAAAAGATGTTCCACAGAAATTATGTAAATCAAAACCAGTATTTTACTTTCAATACATTAATATATTTGTTGAAGAGGACATTAAGAACTAAAGCTACTGTAAGTATTGTCCTTATTTTATTTGATAAAAAATGTTCCTTTCTTGAATCCATAAATGTTAAAATAACCTTAAACAATTGTTTATTTGTTTAAATTGTTAATTGTTATATACTGTGAGAGTTAATTAGTCGTTACTTATGTATTATTGTTTCTTTTTTGTTTTACTTTTTACATTGTGTCATTAGGAAGATTTTACAACTCTATGTTGAGTTCCGTATGCTCCCATGCGTAAGATGTGAAACAGCTGCACATGTTCACGTTTCTGCTTTCCTTTTTTCTGAAATGTGGTTTTACAAAGCTACAAGTACGCTTTTCGCAGCTGTTAAATGTTGTTTTTTTGTTTATGTTCTACCTTCAGGGCCGGATTAACCTATAGGCACACTAGGCACGTGACTAGGGCCTACAAAATTCAGGGGTCTACGAAAAATTTGGGAGAAAAAAATTTTTTGACAAAAATAATTTAGCTTTAAAAACAACAAGTGTATTTTGCACAAAATTATGAAGATACAAATAAAAATATAATATTTTTCGGTANAGAACAATTGGCTGGATGATTCCCTAGAAATGATTTTTTTCAGGAAGTGACAAGTGAAAAAAAATATTGTGTCAGAAATGTTTAATTTTTTGGGGAAGTGCTTAGGAAGGTACTTAATAATAAATAAAATAAGCAGCCACGTTTAATAATATTAAGAAATACTAAAATTAGTAAATTTTTTATTCAACTGAGAGAATAATATTTTTAGTTATAAGCAAATGTAGAGCAATAACTCTAATAAAAAGTTGTTCGGGAAAAACAAATCTCCTTTGCTGTCACAAGATACTGGAAGATCAATTGTTTTCACTATATCATATATTTGGTAGTAACTATATCACATATTTGGTCACTTAAACTTGGCCTCATGGCATTAACTTTCTCTCGGTTATCATTTTTTTCCCCAGTATTTCCCATTTTACTTTAATATTTTACAATTATAAAATTCATGTGTTTAAAAGTTCCTGTTTTAAGTGAAATGTATTAGAGCTTTTAATTACTGTGCTGTTGAAATATTACATCAAAACATCTAATAAAGTCTTTAAAAAAATACACCTTGCCTTCTGTATTGTTAACCTAACTTTTTTCTGTTTCTCTACATTTTTTTATTTCATGCAAAGAGTCACCCAGTTGATTTAATTAAAAATTAATTTTTTAGTTTTTTTGTTGCTTATGGTTTTCTAATTGTAATAAGTCCATACGAAACTAAAAATTTTTTTCTTCGTTATTTAAAATTGTTGAATGAATTTACTTTAATTATAGAATTTAGTTGGAAGAAATTTAACTTCTATAAACATCCTTGTAAATGTTTGTTTTGATTTTGTGATAGAAGATAATGCTCTACTTTAGCAATGTTAACTTTCTATTTTTTGCAAAATCTCTTATTTTCATTTTTGAAGTTTGATATTTTTTTAAAGGCGCATGCGTATTTTTCCCGAATTGATGCATGCACACTTTAAGAGCATAAACACTATTGCTTCAAACAATTCGCAATTGCATCTGTGTTACAGAATCTTAACGTAAGAGTATGAAACCTTCCTATTTTAACACACTATTATCATTTAAAAAAAAATTTCTTATGGCTGTTGTTTTCTGTTTTAAAATACTGGCTTTAATTTTGGTACAATGAATATTAAGTTGTGTTCATTATTTTTATTATTTAAAATGCCTACAAATGTTAACTATAAACTATCTATGTAATTAATAATTCTTTGTTTAGTTTTAAAAATTTATTAATTATACTTTACTATTTCGTTTATTTGTTTATGTATTGCTGTGTTTGTATGTTAAGACCTATATTCAGCATTTTGTATTTATGCTTGTTCTAAGCTGATCCAGAAAGTAAGTACCATTTGCACATATCCTCTCGTGCATCTGATATCAGATATAGTTACTTCCTCTCATCAAGCAAGGCTACCTATTTTGTTTAATTCTGCAAACCATAGCAGTCATTTGTTTTTCAGTAATCAGGTTTTAAATAATCAATTAGGCAAAGTGAGCCAGTTTTAAACATTCAACCTTTCTGCAGGCAAATAGGTTAGGATGTTTAGAATTCAGGTTAGAAAATTCAGGTTACAGAAATTAGGTTGTGAATCTGCAGCACTATCTTCATTAACCCGACCTCAACCCAGCTAGACAGAGTTAATTATTATTGTCTAAAATCCAACTTAATCTAACACACATACAGCAAAATTTGTGAACGTAAGATTTTCATGTTTAAATTTAAGTTGAATTTTGTACAACGATAGTAAAATGGAATAAATGCCTCTAAAGTTAAACCTGTAATGAAGTAATATGGGGAAAAAAATTCTTTAATTTTAACTGTATTTTTTTCTATCAGTTCAGCTTTTAAATTTTAACAGAAACAAGTTTAGAGATATTTTTTTTTTAAAAAAAGTTATCTGAGCAATTTTTCTCCTTTTTTTTTTTGTTTTTTAATTAGAACACCTTGATAATATGCTGACACAGTAATAATCTGCAATACCTGCTGTAGAAGTAACGCAGTGGATGCCGCCGTTTGTTGTGCATTTTCAAGCGATTTCTAATTTCTAATTTGTCAGTATCATTTCCATTTGTCTGGAAAAACTATACAAAATTATTACTGAACATTTGCACTGCTAAAAATTATGTGCAAAGACACTACAACTGTAAACATAGTACCCAATGTGATAAATACAAATATTAAACAATGAAGAAATATTGGTGAATTTTTGCAGCAAAAGAAAATGGTTTTATGCAATGGATTTGCTCTGAGACATTTGAATCTGTATTTTTTAGGAAGAAAAAGTGTTTTAAAATAGGTAAGGAATTCTGTTGGCGAACTGGAGAAATCAATTCTGCATTCAGACTTCCAGTATTGTGTTTGTGCAAATGTCGCGAGTTAACTGCTTCGATTGCTTTGTCAGGAACAGTTTTGTCACCCATAGTTCGCGCCTATCTCTATTCAACTTTAATCTGTTTTCTGATCTCAAGAAATTTATTGCTGGCAAAAATTTTACGAGTGATGATGAGATCAAGGTAATCATCTAGAACTGGTTCAGTTGGCAAGCAGCGAAGTTCTATGAAGCAGGTATTTTTTTTGTTTATTTTATAACCGTCGTTGAACAGCCGGCCCAATTTTCGGTTTACGACTACTGATGTTCAACTCTGTAGCCTTGCAATTTTGAACCCAATCCAGACGACAAGGGAACTCCTTGATCAGGTATTGCGAGAAATTTGCCTTCATGGAGGACTTTTTTTTATGGAACTAACCTGCATTTGCGTTACATGGAGAGGAAGACCACAAAGACCTTCCATGGTTAGCCTGACTGCAAGGGAACTTTAACCCATGATCATTGAGAATATTTCATGTCATCACTGGTCAATGCAAGCCGGATGCAGAATTCGTATCGACTAGACATCGCTGGGATTCGATCCCGGTTCACCTCATTGGAAGGTGAACGCTCTATCCCCTGAACCATCACGGCTCTATGAAGCAGGTATGTAGTAACTAGTTCCAAGATATTAGGCATGTCTTAATTTGCATGTTATATGTTTCGAAAAGTACAGGCATTTAGATTTTTCTGTGCTGAAATAGAAACGAAAACAAAATTGCTTATCTTTTTAATACCCAAATGGTACTTAATTTTTGGATAAGCTTTATATAATTAATTTCCAGTTCTAGTTTACTTAAATTTTTACTTTATTTAATTCGAAATTCGTTAAACGAATTTCGTTTTTAATATTGTTTTGTTACAGTTCAATTAAAGTATTTCTGATCTCGACTTTAATATGTAAAATGGTATTTGTATTTTAATTACTTTTCTGTTTCTTTTAATAAATTTAGTTGCTACTTCTTACATTTTTGTTGATTGTTTATCTTTCTTTTTTTCGGTATCTTCTTCTTTCCACACAGTTTCCTATTTAAAGCTTACTTTATTCTATTTAGAATAACTTTCTTATTTCAAATGACTACTGAAAAAAAAAAGAAAACTTTCCATTATAATATGAAACTAAATTTTTGTGGTATTTATTTAACATTGCAGGCACTTTATAATTAACACCATAAATTAATTTTAGTAAATTTTATATGTAAAATAAAATATATTTTTTAATGTCTCTGAATTACACATTTTTATTGAAGAAATTCTGTTACAAAACATTAAAAGTTATTTTTAAATTTTTTGAAATTAAATTAGAAAAATCTCAACAAGCACTTAATGTTTCAACCGATACAGTCTACCAAGCATGGAGTTCTTTTTTGTTCAAAGGTACGCATTTTGATTATATTTTCATTTTTTTTTTTTTTTTTTTTTTTTTTTTTTTTTTTTTTTTTTTTTTTTTTTTTTGTGATATTGTGTCTTACTTTCAATTTGAGGAGGAGTCATTTTGATTATTCAGGAAGTTAATACTAAATTTGCTATATTAATGAGAGATTTGTAAGTAAAAGATTCATTATTGTTGGCATATCCTGAAACTAATAATCAGAGCATGTTGTGATTATTTTTTTTATACTTTTTATTTTTATTGTTAGAAAATCTATCTATATTTTTCATTTTGTTATGGATGCATTCCAATTTCTCCTATTTTAATTGGAGATTTACTTAAATATTTTAAATGATGATAATAGATTTTATGTTTTGCTTTTTTATTTTTAATTTTGTAGATTTGTTTCATATTGCTTTTGACCTCTATTATGGTTTTGTGAATTAAAAAGGGGGTTGACAATTTGAATAAAAGATATATACATTAAGATGAATGTGTTTCATTAGTCTTAAAGATAACTCTAAAAAAGTGTCATAGGATGCCTGTTCGAGTGCCTAATGTTTAATTTTAATATTTTATGGCTTGTTCCAGCTATTCCACTACAAACAGAACAAAAGTTTTGTTTGTAGTTGACAAGTAGTAGACAGCAGTTTTGTAGTAGACAACAAAACAAAATATCTTTAGTAAATTCATATTTTTGTCTAGTTTTAAGCAAATTTTTTTTGGAATGGATTTGAGTATAGTTCTGTATTATGCAACATTAAGTAAGTAATCCATTTTATTTTTCTATTAATCTTGAAGTGTACATGGACAAGAATGATGGGTAAAAATAAATAAGTATATTGTTATAATTGCTATAATTCATTATTTTTTGGGATTGGCAAGCTGACTAGATGATGCCTGACACTTTTAAGTCTGAATTAAGACATTTTCTATGATAAGTAAGGATTTAAAAAAAATGGTCTGATTTGTTGAATAAAATGTAAGCTAACTCAAAATTTCCTTGGGTTAGTCATGTGTTTTGTGGTCCTGCATTATTTATTATGTTACAGAAGGTTGCAAGGTTATGTTGTAAGGCCTTTTTTCTGTTGACTAAGACTGGGGAATGAATGACATTTTATATCATGATACATATTAAGTTAGACAGCATGATACATCTATGCATTGTAAAATAACATAGGTTCGGAAATTCGTTTATTTTAAACAGAACAAGAGGTAACAGAAAGTCAGCTTTGAGTCGAAATCTCACAATCAGAAATCTTAAATTAAAAAGAAAATTATATATTTTTTTTAATACTAAAAATTGAATTCTAAAAATAAACGTAATCTTATTTAAATTTTTTAAAAATAAAATCCACTGAAGATGTATTAGTTAAAAAATAATAACAAAATTCTGCAGAGTTTATAGTTTTGCCCTGGTTTTTACCTTTTTATTCTGATATTCCAGATTTTTGTGTGCGTTCTGAACTTCCCAGTTTCTGAGATTATAAATGCAGATTTTTATATAATAGAGATGAAGATATTTGATCCAACATCTCATAGTTTTAACTAATAATTTTTATAGAAATTGCTAAATTCAATAGTTCGAATTTAGGTATCTTCTACTGAATATCTATATGGTTCAGTCTGGCATGTAGTCTTATCCATAGGATTAATTTTTTCAATCTTTTTTGGAATTCTGACAGTCTATGACGAAGAAACTTGATTAACAAATTTTTATGATGGTGGATTCAGGGGTCAATTGTTTATAATTTTCAGCAAATGTAGTAAAAAATCTTGTTAGATTGAGTTTTGTAGTTTCACAATTACTGATTTGTCTCTCATAGGATTGTTAAAAATTTGTAAACAACATCGATTCCAATCAACAGTACAGTAATTATAAGATAGAATTTTTAAATAGTGAATTGAGGGATTGTCAATAAAATTATTTTTATAGAAAAATGTTAAACAGCAGATCAATGTATTTTCATTTCGAGATTACTGGAATGCTACTTTAAAAAATTTTTTTTTTAAATTTTTGAACTCTATTACAATTTTTAATGATATATATTTGTACTAGGGAATATTAGCTGATTAATTATGGTTATTTTTTAAATGCAACATTAATATTAACTATAAGTTGTTCAGTATTGCAGAGGCTGTTGCGAACCTTTTTTTTTTTGTGGTGGTGAACTAAAGCAGACTTTTTTTAAAATGGATTTATTAAAACAGTTTATTCTAACTTAAGCATTCGTCTCCTTGACCTTATTTGTTCCTGTATTTAGTCATAGATACCTACTACTAAGAAAGATAATTTCTGGCATTGTAGAGAATTTGTTATAGTTGGAGTCTCAGGTATTGATAAAATCATACTGGAAATTGATAAAACTTTCTGTTCATAGCAAAGTAATTCTGATATTGAAAGTACTCTGTTTTATTATTCTTTTGGAATAAAATATACTTTTATTACAACTAAATAGAGCAAATTAAACTTTTTATTTTGCCTTTTTTAAAAGTAGTATCGTATATGTCAGTTAAGAGTGAACAATCTGTGGCCCGCCAGCGGTTGATGTGCATTCTGTGAAAGTGTTTGAACACAATAAAAAATTGTTATTATTAATCTTTTATTTATTTATTTTAAGAAATATGAAATAAGAATAAAAAAAATTTTCTTGAGATTTTTTAAATCCAGGTGTTCAAACTACGATGTTGCCACGATGTGCAATTTCTACCTGCACATCTTTTTTTAATGGGATTTGTGCCGATTTCATCGTAAATTCCACGTTGCAAAATTCTATAAGTGGAATAATACATGAATTTGTAACTATTCATTGCTTGCACTTCAGTTTCTAATTTCTTGTAGCTTAAATAGTTTTTTTTAGAGGAAAAGAATGAGAATGTCCACATGTCTATATAAGCATGCAACCAATTCTTTGGTCAACCTGCTGTGCAAGTGGTCCTTTGTGCATGAAGTTTGTCCGTCATTAGTTCATCGATATATTCTGTTCTGAAAAATGTTCTAATTTTTTTTGGAAAATTTTGTCTTGATTTTTTCTCTGGCCACTGCAAATATTGAATTCTAGGAAAATATTTTACTTGCATGTTTTGAAAGATATTTTTTAAAAATTAAAAAGATGGTTAAAAGGCAAACTAAAGCAGTTGTGCACTTATAAAACAAAGTGTTTAATTATTTTTAGGACAAAAGCAATACTTAACAATTATTTATTTATTTTTATTTTTTTGAAGACAAAAATGATTAAAGAAGCACTACTGTAAGAAAACACAAATAATTAAATTCGAAAAGGATAAAACTTCTTTGAAAAATACGCACTAAGAAGCAGCAGAAATTTCAGAAAAAAGTATCAATACAAGAAACGAATGAAATAAAAATAAAAATATGACCACCGAAGCCGACGTCTTCAAGGGGTACCGGCCTCGGTAGCCATTAAAAACAAAACCATTTCTATTTGAGGGAGAAGCAAAAGCTTAAAATATCTCCCTCAGTACCCCGATGGTTTTGTATAGAGGTCCAGGAAAAACAAGATACATTCAAAATAATTAACAAATTAAGAAAAGAAACTCAATCAAAATCATCAGAAAAATAAAAACTCACTAAGTCACAGGTCACGCATCATAGTCGTCTTGACCTGTGACTTAGTGAGTTTTTATTTTTCTGATGATTTTGATTGAGTTTCTTTTCTTAATTTGTTAATTATTTTGAATGTATCTTGTTTTTCCTGGACCTCTATACAAAACCATCAGGGTACTGAGGGAGATATTTTAAGCATTTGCTTCTCCCTTAAATAGAAATGGTTTTGTTTTTAATGGCTACCGAGGCCGGTACCCCCTGAAGACGTCGGCTTCGGTGGTCATATTTTTTTTTTTATTTCATTCGTTTCTTGTAAAGAAGCACTACTGACATTCGTCCAAAATATTTTATTTACATATATTGAAAGACGATACTGGAAAATTGAAAGAATGGTAAAAAAATAATAATTGTCCCTGATTAAATTATTATTATTTTTTTTTTGGTGTAAGTATATTATTTAAATTATGCTTCCTCTATTTGAATTTTTCAACTTGTAGCATATTGAATACATTAGATTAATGTATTGAACATGTTGAGCTGAAGACTGTTATTGGAATTATGAGGTGTTTCCAAATAGGACAAAGAAAGGTATTTGTTATCAAACAATAGGTGAATTGAAAAAATTATAAATTATTGTGATTTTCAAAGTGTAATTTTTTTTCAATTCTATTTTCTTAACATTATATAAATGTTATTGAACTAGTGAATTCCCATAAACAATTGTTATTAATAACCTTAAAGAAGGTTAAAATGTTCCTAATTGCTTTATTAATATTTCTATTCTGCTTAATTCACTATAAAATTATTCTAAATATTGTGTAGTAAATGTTTTTAATGTATTTCATGTATACAGTAATTTGTATGCATGCAGTTTCATGTAAGTGGCAGGAACCAGTAAAATTATTTCCTTTTTTTTATTTTTAGAAAGCAGATTTAAGTCGTATCTATGCCTTGCGCTCTTTGATACCCAAGATCCTGACTATGGAAAATATTAATAAAAGTGACATCTGGGAGTTGCTTAAGAAAATTACTGCTTCCACTTTGTATAGCTCTACGCCGAAGGTAATTCTGTTGTAGCTCAATATAATATATTAAGATATCTATCTAAACCTAATGAGATATATTGTAGGAATTTGTAAGTCTCAAATGAATATTTAATTATTAAATCTGTTACAACTAAAAAAATTTTAATTCATTAATTTTTTGCATAGCTTTGTATTTTTTAAGATAAAATTGTTTTTTCATATTTCTCCTTCCATATTTTCCCTTTAAAAAAAAGAAATTTCATTTCTGAATGGCAAATTTTAGATTGAACATATGCTTACCTCTAGCTATTGGTTAGAACGCTAGAGTCATTTTTGGGAATAAAGCTCCCAAATTTTGCTCATCTTTGCTAAACTTATTACTCGTAAGTTACTGCACAGATTTTATCTTATGCTTTTCTTCTTTTGATCTTTGCTCACCAGCTTTTGATCTTTGCTATCTTATGCTTTTTTTCTTCTTCATTTATCTTTTAAAACTTTTTTTTTCTGTTTTGTTCTTTTATTATGATGCACTGTGAAACAACTGTGATTTTATTTTTTTTCAGTAGCCAGTTTGTAATAGTTATGAAATTATTTTAATAATTTTAGTTAGGCAAATTAAGTACTTTAGTAATGACATTAATTTTTCTATTGTTAATCATTATTAATATATTTTATGAAAAGTTTAAAATGTATATGTTGAAAAAAAATCTTGATTTGTTAAGTCTTTATTAAAAAAACAGATTATGATATTTGTCTACCCTGATAAAATGTTACTTTTTATGATTGCACAGAAAGGGTTTGTTTATCTTTACGTAAAAAGTTGCTTATTTATTATTTTTTTATATTAAAGGGCCAAAAGATTATGACTATGATTCTTACACTGGACCCAGATCATGTGGCAGATATCCACAGTGCTATAAAGAAAAAAATTCCTTTATGTTCTAAGTAAGTAAATTTATTTCTATATGAGTGTTTTTGTTTATCTTTTTGTGTGCTTTATTTGTTTTCATAAGTTAAAAATATTTATTCTAAATTACACTGTGAGAAAAAAAATCTTATTTAAAATTAGACTGTGGGGAATTTTAAAACATTATTAAGCTTAAGAATAATTAAAAGATGTATAAAGTTTTGCTAAAATGTATAAAGATGTAAAAAGTTAATAAAATAATCCTGCTTCCTATTGTACCTTTTTCTTATGTTTCAAAATAAAATATGTGAAGAATCAAATTTAGGAAAACTTGAAGTTTTTTTTGTTTGTTCCGTGTTTGCTCTGTTTGTCAGCCTTAAAATTTCTCTTTTGTACTTTCGTTTGTCGTGTTAGATTTTATAAAAAAATTAAAGCACTTATTTCACCAAAAATAGGTGGAGACAAAAGGGTTAAAACTAGTTATAAGAGTCAATACTTTACATAAGTTTTCTTTTTGTTAAGATTTGTGTTCGCGGAGAGTTTTTTCATTTTATCTAAGTATGGTTCTAAGGATTTAACTTGATTACTATAGTTAATAACATATGAGCTGTGATGGCTCAGGGGATAGAGCCTTCGCCTTCCGATGAGGTGAACCCGGTTCGAATCCCACCAATGGCTGGTCGATACGAATCCGCATCCAGCTTGCACCGACCACAGTGCTGACGTGAAATATCCTCAGTGGTAGATGGATCACGGGTTAGAGTCCCTTTGCCGTCAGGCTAATCTTGAAAGGTTCTCGTGATCTTCCTCTCCATGTAACGCAAATGCGGGTTAGTTTCATGAAAAAGTCCTTCCCTTAGGCAAAATTTCTGCCAATCCAGGAGTTCCCTTGTCATCTGGATTGGGTTCAAAATGATAATGCCGAGCGATGAACATTAGAAGTTGTAAACCCGAAAATTGGGTCGTCTGTTCAACAGCAATTCTAAAATTAAAAAAGAATAATAATAACATATATGCTAGGATAGCGTGGTTGGTAGGGCACTAGGCCCATGTTCAAAAGTTCGTGGGTTCGATCCCTGCCATCCGAAGACTCCCCTTGTAGGAAATGGTGACTGATGCACACTAAATCTGTCGAGTCACAAAGTCCTCCATGTTCCCATAACAAATCAAACCTCTGGAGGTACTGTTCTAAGAGTTTCCTTGTCTTTTGGATTGGTTCAAAATTACAAGGCTTACGGAGTTGGACATTAGTAGTTGTAAACCCAAATTAATTCGTAGGTTTAATTTCGCAAATTAGCTGTAAAATCTAGTGAATATAGATGACGATGTTTAATTTTAAAATAAGTGAATATGAATCGCGATGTGTGACTTTAAATTGTGCGATAATAATTTTAAATCTCATTTGCATAAGTAGTAAAAAATAATCTATTTTTTCCCAATTTTCTTTGAATGGGTGAAATTTTTCTTTTTATTTAATTTTTTAAAAAAAGTAAAATTTAGCCAAAACTCACTCTTGAATTGAAAACATAGCNATGTTCAATAGTTCGTGGGTTCGATTCCTGCCATCCGAAAACTCCCCTTGTAGGAAATGGTGACTGATGCACGCTAAATCTGTCGAGTCACAAAGTCCTCCTTGTTCCCATATCAAGTCATACCTCCGGGGGTACTGATCGAAAAGTTTTCTTGTCTTCTGGATTGGTTCAAAATTACAAGGCTACGGAATTGAACATTAGTAGTCGTAAACTCGCAAAATTGGGTGGGGTGTTCAACGATGGATATAAAATAAAAATTAATAACATATTGTTCTGAACAGTTTTGCACAATTTTAAAATATGTTTTTTTTTTAATTTAGCGAAACTTACCAGCCATTTTCGGCCTATCTATAACTTGGCAACCCTGTTATTAATGAATTCATTGCAATATTATTGTTATTTTGTGGTTATGCACCCTTGGGGAGCATGAAGAAATGAGGGTCTGCTGTATTCATTTCAATTTATTATTTATCAATCCTATTACCTGTGTTCCCTTCTATATAAGTAATATAAATTTAAACAGCTCATTTTAAAATGTGAGAATTCCTTTCAAAATATTATTTAGCTTATTTATTTTCTTAAGTATGCTTCATTCTTGCTTATAATCTAATTCTCTTTTAAATTAGTAATCTTTATGTTGTTTGTATTATGCTCATATATATTTGTTTTAGATTACAATCTGAGCATTATGGGAAGGTATATTATGATGCTTGGGTAGATTCCATTAAAACCAATAATGAAGCAATGACAAATGTAATGTACACATTTATTTATTTTTAACACACATGTTTTTTATTAATGCCTTGAATGAGATCAAACTATACTTTCTCTTTATTAGGAGCTTGAGATTTCCTGCATTCAAGATTTTGTTACTATGGCCATATTAAGCAAACCAAAACATACAGTATTTGTTTTAAGAAAGGTATTTAACCAATTCTGCATACTTATATTTCATATGCTTGCAAATATAATTTCAATATTATTGGCACTACATCAATAACTACAAGATCATCTATTCCTTAATAAATTAGATAACTACTGGATCAGCGATTCTTTAAAATAAATATTCTTAAATTTTTATTTTTCACTTTTAAAGTAAACGATGAAATATATTAAATTTCATTACTATGAAAAATAAACATTTGAAATGGTAAGGAATAAAATTTGTTATACCTGTAATGAATGATACCAATATTTGCAAAATACATTACAGTTTAGAAAAAAATAAACAGTATTATTGCAGATTTTTGCAAATTTTCCCTCAAATATAATGTTTTGGAAAATTATTACAAAAAGTTAAGTTTATGTTATACCAGTCCAATTTTTTCAAGAAAAGATTTTATTATTAATTTAGTGACAATCCTTATGTGGATTTTTTAAAGAAAGTTTTGGGTGTCTTTGAGATTTGGAGGTGTGTTAAAGTGTTTCGATTTTGCGATTATTTTGTTATGATCAATTGGTTAGCTTTATAATGGTTTATACACATGGAGGGACTAACCAGAAGAATTAAATAATTCAAAGTTGTCTCCAATTTCTTCAAATTGCTAAGTCACTCAGAGTTTCTGTTTATAAATACATTCAATAGTTATTTACATTCACTAGTGGAATGAACTTATGGTTCACACTGAACCAAGTGAAAACTCATAACATTTCTTCCTCTTCCAGTATGCAAAAAAGACAAGCTTTTAAAGATAATTTTTCAGAAAAAAAATTTGCTGAGAAGAAAACTAAAATTCTTTTTTTCTCAAATAAAAAATCTTTCTTCAGAAACTCTGTAACATTCTGTGACAATGTTACAGTGATTCTGCCCTGGGGTTTGGATACATATCTTTGCCATATTTTGTCTGAAATTTTCTTTTAATTGTTATTCAGTGAGTTTATGCTGTGGTTGCTTCATTCTTAATCTCTTTTTTTTCTCCAGTTGTTAGCTGTTATTCATGCCCACAAGAAAGAAACTTATGTGTCCAAAATGCTCTACCATTTATTTCAGCCTGTTTTGTGGATGTACTTAAAAGTAAGGATTTGTCTGAGTTTTTAAACTAAAATTTAATATTTGCTTGTTCAAACTAAAAGTTAATGCTTGTTCTTAATTGTTTTCCAGCATCCAGATGGGTTGTACAGAGCACATGCTGCAGCACTGTTTTTTGATGTTTTCCCTCTTGAAGATCCGGAGAACAAAATAGTTACCTCTGATCAGGAACTTAATGAGCAGTTTCTGATGATCCAGGTTGATTCACCTTATATATATTTGGGGTTGTTTGAGGGAATACATCCAAGTATGATAAAAGTTATTGCAAAATAACAAAAAAGACTGCTTTGTTTATAAATACACTTATAGCTCGTTCACCAGGAGTTGACACTTATCTCCTCCTTCATCATGGTATCCGATGATACTATTTCGCTATTTTTGGGTGAAGGATGTGAACAATCTTAAACAAGATTGCTATTTGGTGATCCTATGACAAAAAAAATTCTTTCACAATCTATATGTGCATTTTTTTTAACATTAAATATTTCATAAATTTGATGATATTTCTCTCTTTTGACTGAATAGTTTGTCCTTTTTGAGTCATTTTGCCGGGAAAACTGCAGTTTTTTAATTTAAAATGTATTTAATAAGCTAGAGTAGCGAAAGTTATAATAGCAGATGATAAAGCAAAGTAAGTGACTGAATTCACTGTTTGTGTTTGGCGTGCATTAAGGGTTGTCTTAATTTCAAGCTCAGAGATGTTTCTCCTCTTACTCCCTCGATGAAATTAACTCTGCGGCAGAGGAGTTGTAGCCAAGTGCCAACTCCTGGTGAGCAAACTACACTTATTTTGTACTCACAGAAAGGTAACAAAAAAAAGCACATTGATGATAATCTATGTCAATGTATCTGAGGAGAATTCTCGCTCCTGTAATTATAATGAATGAATTAATAAAAAGCATTCTTGCCACAGCCTGCTGTGACCAGGGGGCTCATGGAGGTTAAGGCTCCACAATTTTGTGACCAACCGCATGGTTGTGGCAATGTGGTCAGGCTGTCTTTATTTCCCAGACAAGCTGGTACACAGCGATCTGATGCTGGTTAGTCTTCAAGTCACCACTGAGAATTAAACCCCATTTCTTCACAATGACCGTACTGTGCCTTAACCACTGCCATCGCGGCTCGAAGGAATTAATAGAAAATGCGAATATTCAGCAATATTTATTTTAGGAAAGAAACTTACACGTTCTGAAGTTCTAAGGAAAGCAAAATTTTCAAGTTATTGCTTCGATTTTTCTGAATATGTAACTGATTATACAATATACTGGGCTATTTTATGAAGGAATTTCTTTAATTCTGATTCATTTATGGAATATTGTTAATAAATGGAATAATAATATGATATTACATAAATGGAATAAATTCATTTACAGAATTAACATAATTTAATGTAATTGAATGAAATATGCATCTCCCAACATGTGCTGGAATTTGTAAGCAAAAATTTTTGTTATGGAATTTCTGTTACCAAAAGTTATTTTCAAATATTTTACAATTTATTTTAACATCATACTATTTATTTTAATAGTCACTTAAACTATTTTTGTTAATTGCTATTCAAATTAAAAGTGACAATCTTATTCAAAATTAGTTTTTAAAGCAAAGTGTTTTTGCTCATTCATTATCATATAGATATTCTGTGGTATTACTTAATAATTTAACACTTTATAATAAATATTGAATTAATGTTTTACAATCAATAAATGGTAAGTAACATGCATTTAATTTTCAGTAAGTTATATTAATTTTAATTTATTTTATGCAAAATTGTATGCAGTCAATGTATGCAATTAAAAGTATTAAAATATTTAGTTAAAATTACAAAGAAATGCTATAATTTTTACCTATCGATTATTTAACTTTTTGCACTGTTGCTAACTAATTTCTTTGGGGAGAAATATTTAAAGAGTTTTTATGTAGTATTTAACAATTTAGTAAATAATTATAAAAGAGAAAAAAAGTCTAAGGATAAAGTTGCCATTTTAATGCCGCAAAATGGCAGATTTAAATTTAATCTTATTAAATTTAAATAATGGCAGATCTTCTCCGTGTAGTTGAATTTAGTGATGGAAGAAAGATCTTTCAAACGTGAACTTTGTTATGTGAGACTTTGCCTTTTAGAGAGGTTTGTGTTGTATAGATCATTTCATATATCTTTGACCTTACCCACTAGACATTTCAACATATGTCTGGAACATGTTTAAACAATTAAAAATGATAGATCTTAAAATTCTTTATAATAAATTTTTAACAAAAATATGAACTTAAGTATTCATTTTACCCAAAACAAATTTCTTTTTCTAATTTTTTATAGATTCAAAATAATTACAAAACATTTATCAATTTTGGCGTGTTTGGATATTCAAATTGTATTCTCTTAGTAAATAATTATACAAATAGTGTAAGAAATTAATAGTTCTTGCTTAGTTTTGAAAATTTTCTGACTGTCATTTTTATTGTTAACGCCGGTAAAGTTAATGTGGAGAATCGTGGTTTAGAATCTTCTATTATATTGATCCTCTTTTCCAAATTTATGATACCTGCTGTTATATGGGAATATTATTTTAGTAATGAAGATTTATATGAAATTATTAGTTAAATCAATCTAAGTGATATTTTATCTCAATAAATTAACAAATTATGTCTAAGAATTACTTTCTCTTGTGTTTTTCAGGATCTTCTCATAGATGAATATCCAGTTGTACGTATTACTACTGTGAAAGGTCTCTGCATAACTATGAGTACGAACTGGGAACTCTTTCCTGAAGATGTATGTTTTACTACAATTTAATAAATTAGACCTATCAAACCATTTTAAGTCTATATGTTTCAGCAGTGCAATCTAATCGTTTTAAGATACCAACCATTACTATGAATATAAAACTTTGACCTCATTTGTTAACTTTGCCTTTCAAATTAATTTAGTCAATAAGTGTTAAATTTGTTTGTACTGCAACTTGGTGGAGAGATAAATGTACTGTTTTGCTATGTAGGTGATAGTAGCCAGTTTGTTTTATTATTGTATTAGGCAGGGCTATCTTAATGGCATGTAGGGCCACCAGGCATAAAAACGAACTTAAAAAAAACTTCACATGCATATTATAAATCATATTTAAAATATGATGCAATAATTTTAACAAATTAAACACACTTTGACTATCCCAAAAACTCAAAGCATTTTTTCACTATGCATAATTTAAAAAAAATAAATAAATTAGATGCTAGCCAGTTGTGATCCTTAAATAATAAAATAATAAAATAATTTTCAAAACCATGGAAGTTAATTGAAATAATTAAATTAAATAAACATAATTAAATTTTAAAAAATTCACAAGGTATGAATTATTTTGGTAAACTAAACAGTTATTAAAGCATCTTTCAATGCCCGAGTACCTAAAAGTTTCATTGGAACACAGAAAACTACATTTTGTTTGCCTTTGTAAGTTTTCTGGGTGATAAACTATTCAAATTATTGATGTTTGCATTAAATCAGTCAGTATTTGTAGAGAAAAAATGCACACTTTATACAATAGAATATATTTATTTTAAAAAATATATAAGACAATGTTGTTTGTTTCTTCTTAGCTTTTTTAATACAATTTATAAAAAGGAAGATTCTGAAGGGCTACCTGCTTGGGGCTCTTGGACACTGCCCGGGTGTGTTCATGCGTAAAGATGGTACTGTTATTAGGGGTCATTGTATTTCGAGTGTACCCCGGAATTCCGTATTTTTCATTTCGTCTTCCTGGTCTGAAAAATAGGAGCAAGACATGTGATTTTTTCATAATTCGAAATCTAAAATTTATATTTTGAAATTTTCGGTTCTTATGGGTTGCGGGTTGTCGCCATTTTGAATGTTTGGAACAGCCCCGAATTCGTTTATTTCATTCATCCGTTTATTGATTCTTACTTACGCAATTTTAACATTTAAGCATCGATTTTCATGTTCACCTGATTACAGGGTATTACAGCTTTATTGCAATAGCATTTATTTGTGATCTGTGATTCAAAAGCCATTTCCTCTCTAGCTAATCAAATTTGTCAGTTTTTTACATCTTTAATTTTAAAGTAATATGTTTTCTGAAGAAAAAAGTGGGATTTGTTACAACTTATATAAGATAGTTCTAATCATTTAAAAACTATTCTGTAAGGCAATCCTTATGATAAATTTAAGAAAGACAAAAAATACATTAAGTCGACATTTTTATTAAACATACGGAGAGAGATTTTTAAGGTATGGGTGGGTACCAGTTCTTGGGTGCTTTGCATCTTATCACAAATTATATGGAATCATATAAAAAGCGAAATTTAAGGCGTAACATTTTTCTGTATGTTTATGAATCAAATATTTAGCTGTTTTTTTCTCTTTTTAATAAAGGAAAGTATAATTGTTACACAAATTTTAAGTTAATTGTTTAAATTTCTTCTATGTAATTTTTTAAAGACTGTATTTAAATAAGAATGACAATTTTTTGCATAAAAAAATCTGATTCTATTTTATTCGTAGACACTGAAAACATATTTCAAAATTATCACCAATGAGCTCAGCTACGATTCTTCATCAGCTGAAGTGAGAACTGCTGTTGCAAAGGTAAGTCTCTTTTGGCAATTAATTATTTTGAACTTCAAGAATCTTGAAGTACCAGAGATGCCAACTGCTCCGGATGCGCCAAAATAATTAAAAAAAAACGGTAAATAACTGCAAAGTAAATTTTGCAAATATTTGATTATTTTTTCTTGCTTTTTAAAAGGTATAGCATGACATAAGTACTATAAAGTGGTGAATTGTATAACCCTACAAATTATTTAGAAATAGTGGTAAATAAAAATCTACTAAATTGAATTTATTAAACCAAAAATCTCAATTGATAAATTTCCACTTTAAAATACATATTTGCTGTCCGGAGCAAGTTGGCTTCTCTGAAGTACTATATAGAGCCAAAAATAAAATTAAAATAAAATTCTAGTGGTTACAACTTACATTTGGCACAAAAAGTAATAGTTCTGTAGTTTCTAAAGTCTAACCTGCATAGCTGCATGATCCATTGGAAGTATGTATATGCCAATTTTATTAGCATATCTGTAATTACATATAACTTAGATAGCATATTCAAGTCAAAAGAATGAAAGAAAATTATTAAATAATGAAAGTAAATTAAAAATCTATAAATGAATACATTTAAAAAATATGCACGTTTGATATTTAGGAAAAAATAACAATATTAATTATAAAAAAACCAGCAAAACCTGTTTTTTTTAGCATTTTAGTTTACACGCATTTCGCAAGCCATTTGTTTAGCACTGTTAAGTTTATGGCTTTAACTTTTAGAGTCGGTTTGTTCCAAAATGTTTCTCTAATAAGTTTAAAAAATCCCTAGAGAAGAAGGCTTAAGGAGCAAAAAAAAAGTTAATTAAAAAAAACTAGAAGAATAAAAGAATAGAGAGATAAATAAAGCTGAGAAAATGAATTTTCATAAATTCTGATTGTAATTATAAGACATTAGTTTGGAAAGCTGCTGTGTTTGTAATATCCTATTTTATTTTGAAGCATAAAAAGAAATAGATAGCATTTCAAACAACTCTGAAAACTTCAAAGGGCTTAACTGCATTTTAAGCTTCAATAGATAAAGTTAAGTACAATCATTTAGATCTTACAGTGTATTAAGGTTGAAATTGGTTATTAGACTGAAATATGGAGGATGCAAGACAAGTATTTATTAAACATAAATTATGGCGGAAGAGAATAAAATCCCCCCCCCCTTTAAATAAAGAACAGCCCGTGCATGTTTATGCGAACCTACTAGGTTCATGGTTCTCAATATCTTCCCCACTCTGATCTATCTCCTAGAAAATGACCAGTTGCAGAGGACCTCCGCACTCTGAATGGACAGTTCTCACGACTCCATCTCACCCAGGTATTAGTTAGAGAACAAGGGCTTTACTCCTCAATTGGTGAGGAAAAAGCTCTTCCAGGAGAAGTACTACCTCTCCCTCTTTTTATCTTAAATAACTATTTTGTGTTCCTCACTTCGTGATAGCTTTTCAAATCTAACAAATATTCTTTTGACTGTCTACTCCAAAATACTTTTAAACTTTCGATAGTAGTACTTGTCTCTCCTTATTGTTGGTTAGAAACGAGTTAGTATTAAATTTTTTTTTTCGTAAAATTTTCTTTGGATAAAAAAATTTTATAATTTTGTACAAAAATTTTCAATTCGATAGAAATGTCTCTAGATATGGCGAAATATGCAAGAAGTAAAATGAGCCTCTTTTCAAGTTTGGATCCAAAGTTTGGATCACTTTCCTGATCAAACTATGAAGAGCGTATTTCTTAGATTGCAGCTACCTCCTATATTTTTGGGGTCTGAAATCCAAATATATTGAAAAAAAGGCATGTTTATTCAGAGAAAGAACGTTTTTGTGTTTTATTTTGTAACTTTAAATATCGTCTGCACCAGTTAATTAACATGTTTGAGGTCACCCATTCAAACCATTAAGATTGAGTTCTAGAACGTAAAGATCCGATCATAAGATCCAAAGTTATTCATGGTGGCCAGAGCCGGATTATACCTTTCGTAGGCCCTAGGCACAGAGCCGGATTATACCTTTCGTAGGCCCTAGGCATAGCCGTTTTTGGGCCCCCATTTACTAAAATTT